>NC_069499.1:1120089243-1120279243 GCF_027579735.1 Bombina bombina
GAATTTCTTGGGGCATGCCCCGCAAAGGGCCCTGTTCAGGGCTGGTAAGGTAAAAGAGCTTTGAACTTTTGTAATTTAGAATAGGGTAGGGCATTTTTTTATTTTGGGGGGCTTTGTTATTTTATTAGGGGGCTTAGAGTAGGTGTAATTAGTTTAAAATTGTTGTAATATTTTTCTAATGTTTGTAAATATTTTTTTATTTTTTGTAACTTAGTTCTTTTTTATTTTTTGTACTTTAGTCAGTTTATTTAATTGTATTTATTTGTAGATATTGTATTTAATTAATTTATTGATAGTGTAGTGTTAGGTTTAATTGTAACTTAGGTTAGGATTTATTTTACAGGTAAATTTGTAATTATTTTAACTATTTTAGCTATTAAATAGTTCTTAACTATTTAATAGCTATTGTACCTGGTTAAAATAAATACAAAGTTACCTGTAAAATAAATATAAATCCTAAAATAGCTATAATATAATTATAATTTATATTGTAGCTATATTAGGGTTTATTTTACAGGTAAGTATTTAGCTTTAAATAGGAATAATTTATTTAATAATAGTTAATTTATTTCGTTAGATTTAAATTATATTTAATTTAGGGGGGTGTTAGGGTTAGGGTTAGACTTAGCTTTAGGGGTTAATCCATTTATTACAGTAGCGGCGAGATACGGTCGGCAGATTAGGGGTTAATAATTGAAGTTAGGTGTCGGCGATGTTAGGGAGGGCAGATTAGGGGTTAATACTATTTATTATAGGGTTATTGAGGCGGGAGTGAGGCGGATTAGGGGTTAATAACTTTATTATAGTAGCGGTGCGGTCCGCTCGGCAGATTAGGGATTAATAAGTGTAGGCAGGTGGAGGCGACGTTGAGGGGGGCAGATTAGGGGTTAATAAATATAATATAGGGGTCGGCGGTGTTAGGGGCAGCAGATTAGGGGTACATAAGTATAACGTAGGTGGAGGTCGGCAGATTAGGGGTTAATTATTGTAGGTAGCTGGCGGCGACGTTGTGGGGGGCAGGTTAGGGGTTAATAAATATAATATAGGGTTCGGCGGTGTTAGGGGCAGCAGATTAGGGGTACATAAGTATAACGTAGGTGGCGGTCGGCAGATTAGGGGTTAAAAAAATTTAATCGAGTGGCGGCGATGTGGGGGGACCTCGGTTTAGGGGTACATAGGTAGTTTATGGCTGTTAGTGTACTTTAGAGCACAGTAGTTAAGAGCTTTATGAACCGGCGTTAGCCCAGAAAGCTCTTAACTACCGACTTTTTTCTGCGGCTGGAGTTTTGTCGTTAGATTTCTAACGCTCACTTCAGACACGACTCTAAATACCGGAGTTAGAAAGATCCCATTGAAAAGATAGGATACGCAATTGACGTAAGGGGATCTGCGGTATGGAAAAGTCGCGGCTGAAAAGTGAGCGTTAGACCCTTTCCTGACTGACTCCAAATACCGGCGGTAGCCTAAAACCAGCGTTAGGAGCCTCTAACGCTGGTTTTCACGGCTACCGCCAAACTCTAAATCTAGGCCTTAGTTTGGCCCAGTCTTAATACAATAGAGCCGATTTACTAATGTGCGGGCGGACATGATCAGTATTGATGATTACTGCTAAATATGCCTACATATAAATTTATTATGTGCAATTAACAATCAGCTAGATTACAAGTTTGTGCGTTTGTCTTTTAACACTGAAAATATGGTATTTTCAGCGTTAAAACAGCACGGCAGCCATTTCGTTGGTATAGGTGTACCGCAAGCCTTTTAGCCTGTAACGCAATGTCAGTACCGCACTCGTAAAATTACGTTTTTTCATGGGATTCCCATAGCGCCGGTATTACGAGTTTTGCGGTGAGCCTAAAAGGCGAGCGTTACACTCTAAAGCGACAAGATCCATAACGCCATCTAAAGTCAGTAGTTATCAGTTTTACGCTACAAATCTGTAACATAAAACTCATAACTAAACTGCTACAAAGTACACTAACACCCATAAACTACTTATTAACCCCTAAACCGAGACCCTCTCGCATCGCAAACACTAAATTAAATGTATTAACCCCTAATCTGCCGCTCCTGATATCGCCGCCACTAAGAAAATGTATTAACCCCTATTCCGCCGCTCCCCAACATAGTCACCACTATACTAAAGTTATTAACCCCTAAACTGCCACCCACATCGCAAACACTATTTAAATATTTAGACACACCAAATTTGACTAGGGCACCATAAAGGCAAGCTCCTCTTAGTGTCTCATTGTATTTCAAAGGTATATATTTACCCTAATTCTAATGTTTCACAAGTTAGAGGAGTGGTAGTGCTAGCATTAATCTCAATTATCCAGAAGATTTATGGAACTAAATTCCACAAAAAGAAAATGCTTGTGTAGCACTCTTTGCCCAGACTAATATAAGGGCAGAAAAAAGAGAAACAATTAAAATATAACCTTTATTGATTCTTTTAAAAGATGGGTAAATAACATACTATATTAAAATCAATGTGCAATGAGCAATGTGGCTATTATGGTGTATCTTGTCTCTTTAATTAGTACTGTTTGGCCTTGTTCTATTCATTTTCGTATGATAGAGACAATATAGTGATACAATTAATTGTATACATTTATCAGTTTCTGTAGCAGTAATAATATTAGCTATTGTTTTGGACTAATAGCACTAGGACTTATTATTCACTAAATTGAATTTCAATTATTTCTTGTAACATTGTACAAGTTTCAATACTTATAATGATAATAAATGGAGATTTATTAGTCCTAAAATGGTCTATAGATACCAGTTAGCATAGCTGTTGTATTAGTCTTAGCAAAGATATCAATATAGTGTAATCTTGATACCTCGTGGATTCTATATAAGAAGTGGTTTAGACGTTTATAGCCATCATAATATTGTAATATTGATACTTTGTTGATTTCATACATGGGGTTGTTTTGTCAATTTGTATATAGGTTGTGTGCATGTGTTAAAAGTTCACTCAGAAAATTATTTTCCTTAGTTGGTTAATTTTTTATCCCAGTGGTGAGTTAAATAATTTATGTCATCTGTTTGACTCATATAATTCATAGGTGTTTAAACTTAGGGTCTGGTTAGTTTGGATAATATTACATTGTATGATTATTCATTATTTATTCTACATATGAGACCCTTCCCTTATAATATATATGGATAAATGTTCTTGGAGTAAGTTTAGGTTTGAGTTTGGATTATATGTCCACTATGTTTCTGTATAATATTCCAGATGTCTTAAAATTCTCTGTTCACCTATCCCTAAAGGGACAGGCCACTATGGAAATGTGTGTTTGTGCTTGGTGCTTAGTGGTTACTTTGTACTGGTCCATTGTATTTATACCATCAAAAAATGTCAGTAGTTATTTTACTGACCGGTATTGAGAATTGTACTCATAGGTCACATGTGGTAATTTGAAATTATTTTATCATTTAATTTCATAGCTTTGTTTCTATGTATTTGATATGCCGTTAACAAGCACCCCGCATATCTCTGGTTGTTTATATTATCAAGTGTTATTGGCTTTTAACGGCTTCTATTGTTAAATTTCCTCTTTGTGATCCTATTTTAGTTTGCAACCAAAATTCACCAAAATTATTTTCAAAATTATCTGAGTATTTTGCTTTTCGGCATGGACTATGCTTTTGTAGCTTGTCACATACTAACAACCTAATTGCGCAACTATGTTGCTATATATTTCAAGGCTCCGTTTATCTATCCCCTCTTGTATCGGAGGCTGTTACATGTTACCAATCGTTGGCTCATAAGGCTTATATTATTAACATATTCTATTTTTAAACCAAAATTATCTTAGTCGTTCGAATTTGATCATGTACACACATTATTTTGTTGACTGTAATAGAATAACAAATGTTAGTAGGCTTATTTTATAGCTCTGCAAATCTGCAGTTTTAACAACCACCCAACTCCGCAAATCTGCAGTTTGACCTCCACCCAAATGTCTAAAGCTATTTTCGTCTAATGTTATTGGTTAACAGATCTATTTAATTGACAACGGCTTCCATTGCTAACCCCTATAACTTCGCAGTGACTGATAAATTAACAGTAATTATTGTTGTTTCTAAACCAACATTTCTCTGATGTTTAAAATAACAGTTGGGACCCCATCGTCCCGTGCAACCCCCCTAACGCGTTTCGCCAGTAAATTTGGCTTTTTCAAAGGCCTATATAATTTCGTTTGTTTTTTTGTAATGGTAGGTTTTTTTTATTTTTGTAATGGTAGTTTTTTTTGTTTTTTTTTTGTAATTTTAGGTTTTAGTGTAAGGTAGCTTAGGTTTTATTTGACAGGTAATTTTGTATTTATTTTAACTAGGTAGTTAGTAAATAGTTAATAATAATTATTTACTAACTAGTCTACCTAGTTAAAATAAATACAAACGTACCTGTGAAATAAAAAAAAAACCTAAGCTAGTTACAATATAACTATTATTTATTTTACAGGTAAGTATGTATTTAGTTTTAAATAGGTATTATTTAGTTAATAATTGTAAGTTTAATTTAGCTATATTTTAATTATGTTAAAGTTAGGGGGTGTTAGGGTTACGTTAGGATTAGGGTTAGGGTTTAGGGGTTAATATAGTTTAATTTAGGTTGTTGCGATGTGGGGACTGGCGGTTTAGGGGTTAATAGGTTTATTTAGTTAATAACTGTAAGTTTAATTTAGCTCTATTTTAATTATGTTAAAGTTAGGGGGTGATAGGGTTAGGGTTACATTAGGGTTACGTCAGGGTTAGGGCTTAATAGTTTAATTTAGGTTGTTGCAATGTGGGGGGCTGGCGGTTTAGGGGTTAATAGGTTTATTTAATGGTAGTGATGTGGGAGGCCAGAGGTTTAGGGATCTATAGCTTTATTTAGTTGCAGCGATGTCGGGGAGCGGCAGAATAGGGGTTAATATATTTATTATAGTGTGGGAGATGTTGGGGTGCGGTGGAATAGGGGTGAATACCTTTATTTAGGTGGCGGCGATATCAGGAGCGGCAGATTAGGGGTTAATAACTGTAGGCAGGCGTCAGCGATGTCGGGGGTGGCAGATTAGGGGTGTTTAGACGTGGGGTTTATGTTAGGATGTTAGGTTTTAACCGTATTTTCTTTTTCCCCATAGACATCAATGGGGCTGCGTTACGGAGCTTTTCTTTCTGCGATCGCAGGTGTTTTTTTCTGACCCGCTCTCCCCATTGATGTCTATGGGGAAAGCGTGCACGAGCACGTCAAATCAGCGCTTGTTTTTGGTGCGGTTTGGAGCTTAAAAACCCCATATCGCACACACATGCCTTGTTTTTTAAAACTTGTAATGGCAGCGCTGTAGGGGATTAAATAACGCCACTTTTGTTGCATTCATTATTTTCCCTATAGCGATCAAAACTCGTAATCTAACTGAATATCCCTTATATTTTATAATAAACATTTAATAAAACTTTATGTCAAAAGATCCAAGCATATAAAGGGACATGATACTCAAATATCTGTTTTCGATCAATGTAAAATAGAATGTTTCAAAATGCATTGCAATGCTTTAAAAAAAATAATCAATACCAACATTTTCTGTGGGAGTTGTCAATGAGCAATTCTTAATATTCTTAGTAAACCTACTTTTTTTTTTTTTTTAAACTTGTAGAGGCTTCTCCCTGTTAGCCAACTATGAGAATTGTTTTCTGTCACCTGATGAGTATCATTTGCACATAAAATTCAATTTCTGGGTAGTTTTTATCTTAAAGTGAATGTAAATTTTTATGCTAAAGTGCCCGTTTTTTAAAAATTCGATTAAAAACAGGGGCACTTTAATTCATCAAAATTTACATTTCACTCATGTTGTGAAATAATACTTACCTTTTAAACTTGACAGGAGCTCCAGCTTCTTCCGGTCATCGCAAGCCATTTCTGATGTCAGAAATGATGGATAGGTCATCCTCCAATCACGTCTTTCCCCCTTGGGGGAATCAGTGTCTGATTCAACGCTGTGATTGGAGGAAGGCGGATTCCTCATTTTAGACCCAGGAAGAGGCTTTGCGACGGGAGGAGGAAGCTGGATCGGCTGTCAAGATTAAAAGGTAAGTATATAATATAAATTTTGATGAATTAAAGTGCCCCTGTTTTTAATCAAATTTTTTAAAACCGGGCACATTAGCATCAAAATTTACATTCACTTTAAAGGGACATTCATTTCAAAATTTAACTTTCATGATTCAGATAGAGCATGCGATTTTAAACAATTTTCCAGTTTACTTGCACTATCTAATTTGATTTGTTCCCTTGGTATCCTTTGTTAAAAAGCACACCTAGGTAGGCTCAGAAGCAGCAATGCCATTGGAAGGTAGCTGCTGATTGGTGTCATTAGCTTTCCCTTTGTGCTCAGCTAGCTCCCAGTAGTTCATTGCTGCTCCTTAAACAAAGGAAAATTAAGCAAATTTGGTAACAAAGGTAAATTGGAAAGTTGTTTTAAATTGTATCCTCCATCTGTAGCGTAAAAGCAATTTTTAAATGTAACCTGTTTTTATGAAAATAATAATATTTGTTCATATTAGATAGGCTAGTGTCTAGAATGCATTCTGCATGGTTATGTAGTGTGGTTAATGTTGGCTAATATGTCTGTCTTTGAGACTTTGGTATTGAGAAGGGACTTATGGGTTTGACGCTGAAGAATGTTGAAATATGAAAGTACCAACATTTTATACAGCACCCAATGTAGTGTAATTCCAGCTCTGCATGCTTTTATACACAAAACACATTACACACAGACTTACAGCCAAAACACCGTTCATCTGTAGTGTAAAAGATATAATGTGATGTTATTTACATTGTATGTGCAAATGTCATCATTTACATCATATAGAAATGTCAACTGTACCTGCAGTATTTTGTTGTGTTTTGTGCCAAGACAACTTCTACACTTTGCTCTGCCTGGTAAACCTATGTCATACCTGCTACCCCGTAAATATGTTGCTCTGAACTGGGTTTAAAGCACCTAGGCCTGTGTCATCACTGGGATTGTGGGCAAGCGTCTCAGACTTTGCACCGGTACAAGACAATGGCTGTACTTCCATCTGCATTTGAGTTGCTTTCCAAATAAAGTTATTGGGGCATATGTATCAATGAACGAGCGGACATGAGCGGATACGAGGTAGCGTATCATGCCCGCGGCACATCGATAAATGCAGACAGCATACGCTGTCGGCATTTATCATTGCACCAGCAGTTCTTGTGAACCAATCGGCCGCTAGCAGGGGGTGTCAATCAACCCGATCGTATTCGATCGGGTTGACTTCTGTCCGCTGCCTCAGAGCAGGCGGACAAGTTATCCGCTGCTTCAATCTCCATATGGAGCTTGATAAATATGCCCTATAGAGTTCAAATGAAGCAGCATATTGCACAGACCTCAACGATTATCATGCCAGCTCCAGGCATTGTTTCTGTCCGAGGAAAATTGAAATCAAATTGCAATATTGGTGCTGTTTAAATTGTGTTTACTTAGTTTGCTTCTAGTTTAACACGTTTGTCTAGTATTTCAAGACAGCTTCTCAAACGCACAACAAGGGAAACATTTCAACAACACCTGCAATGCTAAATAGACAATATAATGCACGTTTTGCACTACTGGTTCTAACTAACTATGAGATTGAGCATAATCTTTTCTAAATGTTTATCTAATTAGTTTTCTACCAAATTCACCGTTCTGGCAATGCTAAAAAGGCCAATATTAAAATCCTCATTTGAAAGAGGTGATTTCACTATTTAAATAAGGTGTTTCATGTCTTCATACCTGTCAAGTGATCATCATGGTAATAACAATCACCTGGCAGCAATTGCTAACCTCTCTTTGTTGTGCTGTTGAAGTCATTGCTCATAGATCCTTGAGGATACAGCCAAAATGCCAATTAAAGGGACATTAATCAATAAATAATTTTCATGCACCTCCTTCTAATTATGGGTGCTGCCATTTTGGAACCTAGGTTTTACTGCAAATATCTGAAGGAGAGATGCTGCACATGTGCAAATACATCGTAACGGAATGCAAAGAAAGCTAGATTTCAACATGGCAGTACCCAAGACTAGAGGCAGGCAGGAATAACCTAAATACTATGGGCTCCATTTAAGAAGCTGTGAATGCAGCTTTGGAGCACCATCATCAGACCAATGCTTTTTAACCTACTACGCCAACTCTAAAGTGGCATTTCTCAATCCGCCTGGACTTGATTGACAGTCCCTGCTTGCACGAGCAGGGGACGACATTACACAAGAAGTGGCTTGTGCAATGATAAATGTGGACAGCATATTGCTTCCCACTAGCCGCGATGCCGGGCAGACAGGGGCGGAGATGTCCTCCCTGCCATTGTTAAATGGAGGCCTATGCTTATAAAATGTATTTATTGTTTAAAGGGACAGTCAACACCAGAATTATTGTTGTTTTAAAAGATAGATAATCCCTTAATTACCAATTCCCCAGTTTTGCATAACCAACACAGTTATAATTATACACGTTTTACCTCTGTAATTACCTAGTATCTAAGCCTCAGCAGACTGCCCCTTATTTCAGTTCTTTTGACAGACTTGCATTTTAGCCAATCAGAGCTGTCACCATGGTAAATTCACGTGCATGAGCTCAATGTTATCTATATGAAACATGTGAACTAATGCCCTCTAGTGGTAACTATCAAAATGCATTTAGATTAGAGGCGGCCTTCAAGGTCTAAGAAATTAGCATATGAATCTCCTAGGTTTAGCTTTCAACTAAGAATACCAAGAGAACAAAGCAAAATTGGTGATAAAAGTAAATGGGAAAGTTGTTTAAAATTACATCCCCTATTTGAAACATAAAAGTTTTTTTTGGACTTGACTATCCCTTTAAATGTAGAACTAAAGAGTGTTGAAATCAATAACATTTTTGGAAATTCTATATAGGATGTTTTTTGGTGTTTAAAGGGACAGTCTACCATAGAATTGTTATTGTTTTAAAAGATAGATAATCCCTTTATTACCCATTCCCCAGTTTTGCATAACCAATACAGTTATATTAATATACTTTTTACCTCTGTGATTTCCTTGTATCTAGGAACCATCTTCCAGCCCCCTGATCACATGACTGTGACTGTTTATTATCTATTGACTTAAATTTAGCATTGTTTTGTGCTAAATCTTAAATAACCCCCTGTCTCTTTGTGTTAAAAAGAGATTTAAAAAGCATGTGATAAGAGGCAGCCCTCAAAGGCTTAGAAATTAGCATATGAGCCTACCTATGTTTAGTTTAAACTAAGAATACCAAGAGAAAAAAGCAAATTTGATGATAAAAGTAAATTGGAAAGTTGATTAAAATTAAAAGTCCTATCTGAATAATGAAAGTTTAATTTATACTAGACTGTCCCTTTAAGTATTTAATGTTTGGATTTTTTAAATTATTTTTTACCATGCCAAGTCATGCAGCAGCAGAGTTTACAACTATGTATAACATTGCTATAAACATTGTTGCAAACACTGCTTCCAGATGGCTAAAGACATTTACATGCTCCTGAGTTCACCTAGGATTACTCTTTAACAAGGGATACCAAGGGAAGTAAACAAATGTGATAATTGAAGTAAATTGGGAAGTTGTTTAAAATTGCATGATCTATCTGAATCACAAACTTTTAAGACTTCTTTCAATGTGGGTCTCTGTCTTTTAGTCCATATCAACTTGACAACCACTGATAACTGTTTTTTTTGCCTTGCAGTGTGCACTGGGACAGACATGAAGCTACTTCATCCTTTCAGTCAGAGAAATCATTATGAGACACTTCGCGCTATCTATCAAGGCTGCCAAGTCATTCAGGGAAACCTGGAAATCACTTACCTTCTAGAGGACGACGATGTCTCTTTTCTGAAGGTAACTGTAGTATCTGTTTAGGATCCTTCAGTGCTAATGATAACTGTGTGTATATATACAGTTAGACTAATGCGGCTATATAGATATACACTAATGATAACTGTGTGTATATATACAGTTAGGCTAATGCGGCTATATAGATATACACTAATGATAACTGTGTGTATATATAGAGTTAGGCTAATGCGGCTATATAGATATACACTAATGATAACTGTGTGTATATATAGAGTTAGGCTAATGCGGCTATATAGATATACACTAATGATAACTGTGTGTATATATAGAGTTAGGCTAATGCGGCTATATAGATATACACTAATGATAACTGTGTGTATATATACAGTTAGGTTAATGCGGCTATATAGATATACACTAATGATAACTGTGTGTATATATAGAGTTAGGCTAATGCGGCTATATAGATATACACTAATGATAACTGTGTGTATATATAGAGTTAGGCTAATGCGGCTATATAGATATACACTAATGATAACTGTGTGTATATATAGAGTTAGGCTAATGCGGCTATATAGATATACACTAATGATAACTGTGTGTATATATAGAGTTAGGCTAATGCGGCTATATAGATATACACTAATGATAACTGTGTGTATATATAGAGCTAGGCTAATGCGGCTATATAGATATACACTAATGATAACTGTGTGTATATATAGAGTTAGGCTAATGCGGCTATATAGATATACACTAATGATAACTGTGTGTATATATAGAGTTAGGTTAATGCGGCTATATAGATATACACTAATGATAACTGTGTGTATATATAGAGTTAGGCTAATGCGGCTATATAGATATACACTAATGATAACTGTGTGTATATATAGAGTTAGGCTAATGCGGCTATATAGATATACACTAATGATAACTGTGTGTATATATAGAGTTAGGCTAATGCGGCTATATAGATATACACTAATGATAACTGTGTGTATATATAGAGTTAGGTTAATGCGGCTATATAGATATACACTAATGATAACTGTGTGTATATATAGAGTTAGGCTAATGCGGCTATATAGATATACACTAATGATAACTGTGTGTATATATAGAGTTAGGCTAATGCGGCTATATAGATATACACTAATGATAACTGTGTGTATATATAGAGTTAGGCTAATGCGGCTATATAGATATACACTAATGATAACTGTGTGTATATATAGAGTTAGGCTAATGCGGCTATATAGATATACACTAATGATAACTGTGTGTATATATAGAGTTAGGCTAATGCGGCTATATAGATATACACTAATGATAACTGTGTGTATATATAGAGTTAGGCTAATGCGGCTATATAGATATACACTAATGATAACTGTGTGTATATATAGAGTTAGGTTAATGCGGCTATATAGATATACACTAATGATAACTGTGTGTATATATAGAGTTAGGCTAATGCGGCTATATAGATATACACTAATGATAACTGTGTGTATATATAGAGTTAGGCTAATGCGGCTATATAGATATACACTAATGATAACTGTGTGTATATATAGAGTTAGGCTAATGCAGCTATATAGATATACACTAATGATAACTGTGTGTATATATAGAGTTAGGCTAATGCGGCTATATAGATATACACTAATGATAACTGTGTGTATATATAGAGTTAGGTTAATGCGGCTATATAGATATACACTAATGATAACTGTGTGTATATATAGAGTTAGGCTAATGCGGCTATATAGATATACACTAATGATAACTGTGTGTATATATAGAGTTAGGCTAATGCAGCTATATAGATATACACTAATGATAACTGTGTGTATATATAGAGTTAGGCTAATGCGGCTATATAGATATACACTAATGATAACTGTGTGTATATATAGAGTTAGGCTAATGCGGCTATATAGATATACACTAATGATAACTGTGTGTATATATAGAGTTAGGCTAATGCGGCTATATAGATATACACTAATGATAACTGTGTGTATATATAGAGTTAGGCTAATGCGGCTATATAGATATACACTAATGATAACTGTGTGTATATATAGAGTTAGGTTAATGCGGCTATATAGATATACACTAATGATAACTGTGTGTATATATAGAGTTAGGCTAATGCGGCTATATAGATATACACTAATGATAACTGTGTGTATATATAGAGTTAGGCTAATGCGGCTATATAGATATACACTAATGATAACTGTGTGTATATATAGAGTTAGGCTAATGCGGCTATATAGATATACACTAATGATAACTGTGTGTATATATAGAGTTAGGCTAATGCGGCTATATAGATATACACTAATGATAACTGTGTGTATATATAGAGTTAGGCTAATGCGGCTATATAGATATACACTAATGATAACTGTGTGTATATATAGAGTTAGGCTAATGCGGCTATATAGATATACACTAATGATAACTGTGTGTATATATAGAGTTAGGCTAATGCGGCTATATAGATATACACTAATGATAACTGTGTGTATATATAGAGTTAGGCTAATGCGGCTATATAGATATACACTAATGATAACTGTGTGTATATATAGAGTTAGGCTAATGCGGCTATATAGATATACACTAATGATAACTGTGTGTATATATAGAGTTAGGCTAATGCGGCTATATAGATATACACTAATGATAACTGTGTGTATATATAGAGCTAGGCTAATGCGGCTATAGAGATATACACTAATGATAACTGTGTGTATATATAGAGTTAGGCTAATGCGGCTATATAGATATACACTAATGATAACTGTGTGTATATATAGAGTTAGGCTAATGCGGCTATATAGATATACACTAATGATAACTGTGTGTATATATAGAGCTAGGCTAATGCGGCTATATAGATATACACTAATGATAACTGTGTGTATATATAGAGTTAGGCTAATGCGGCTATATAGATATACACTAAAGATATTTCCAGTTATAATGGCACACACAGTTTGTCTACTAGACATAGAATGACATTGCCAGATATAGATGATCTAGAAATAACAAATAGAATGGAAAATGTTATCAAGGACAATATTACACATGTACTTATGCCTCGTGCACACTCATGAAAGCGCCGGCAGTGGTATATATTTGTCATCACCGCCACAATGTATGCTCTTAAGGAGGGATAGTGTTTGTATGCAGGTGCACAAGGTATATGTACATATGTTTTGTGCACAGTGAAAGCTATCACAGGAATTAGAAGCTTTTGTGTTAAAATATATAAATTACAAATATTATTCTATTTAAAACTGAAGTCATGTGCATGATTTTTATGTTATGTTGTGACTTTATTATTGTCCCTTGCTAGCTATGGGGTATATAGCTATAGGGTATATTCTGATGTTTTAGAAAAGCTACACAAATTTATGGTGAAATTTCCAGAAAAAATACTAATTACATTTTCTAAAGATTAGAATTTACCTGTGTGTATTTAGCTCCCACAAAGAGGTTAAACACATAGCCAAACTCTATCTCACAAGCAAGAACACATTGCATACCTCTGTTTGTTTAACCCCCACAAACAGGTTAAACACATTGCTAAGGTCCCTCTTTTTGAAGGTAAACAAATATGATTGGGATAGGCATGTACACCAGTGGCTATGTGTGTCCTGCTAAGTTATGTTTCTAACCCTTTGTGAGTGTTACATGTAGGGCACATGAGGGGCCTGTATTTATACTTTTACATGTACAATATTGTCAAGGAATCTATATGTATCATCTTCCATGTAAAATATAACAAGTACTAAAAGGCACATGCACACATGTAAAATATAACAAGTACTAAAAGCCACATGCACACATGTAAAATGCCAGAAAAAAGCCATATTTCTCCAACATAGGTGTGTCCGGTCCACGGCGTCATCCTTACTTGTGGGATATTCTCTTCCCCAACAGGAAATGGCAAAGAGCCCAGCAAAGCTGGTCACATGATCCCTCCTAGGCTCCGCCTTCCCCAGTCATTCTCTTTGCCGTTGTACAGGCAACATCTCCACGGAGATGGCTTAGAGTTTTTTAGTGTTTAACTGTAGTTTTTCATTATTCAATCAAGAGTTTGTTATTTTCAAATAGTGCTGGTACGTACTATTTACTCAGAAACAGAAAAGAGATGAAGAATTCTGTTTGTATGAGGAAAATGATTTTAGCAACCGTAACTAAAATCCATGGCTGTTCCACACAGGACTGTTGAGAGCAATTAACTTCAGTTGGGGGAACAGTTTGCAGTCCCTTGCTGCTTGAGGTATGACACATTCTAACAAGACGATGTAATGCTGGAAGCTGTCATTTTCCCTATGGGATCCGGTAAGCCATGTTTATTACGATTGTAAATAAGGGCTTCACAAGGGCTTATTTAAACTGTAGACTTTTTCTGGGCTAAATCGATTGATTATTAACACATATTTAGCCTTGAGGAATCATTTTATCTGGGTATTTTGATATAATAATATCGGCAGGCACTGTTTTAGACACCTTATTCTTTAGGGGCTTTCCCAAAGCATAGGCAGAGTCTCATTTTCGCGCCGGTGTTGCGCACTTGTTTTTGAGAGGCATGGCATGCAGTCGCATGTGAGAGGAGCTCTGATACTTATAAAAGACTTCTGAAGCGTCATTTGGTATCGTATTCCCCTTTGGGTTTGGTTGGGTCTCAGCAAAGCAGATACCAGGGACTGTAAAGGGGTTTAAAGCTTAAAACGGCTCCGGTTCCGTTATTTTAAGGGTTAAAGCTTCCAAATTTGGTGTGCAATATTTTCAAGGCTTTAAGACGCTGTGGTGAAAATTTGGTGAATTTTGAACAATTCCTTCATGTTTTTTCGCAATTGCAGTAATAAAGTGTGTTCAGTTTAAAATTTAAAGTGACAGTAACGGTTTTATTTTAAAACGTTTTTTGTACTTTCTGATCAAGTTTATGCCTGTTTAGCATGTCTGAACTACCAGATAGACTGTGTTCTGAATGTGGGGAAGCCAGAATTCCTATTCATTTAAATAAATGTGATTTATGTGATAATGACAATGATGCCCAAGATGATTCCTCAAGTGAGGGGAGTAAGCATGGTACTGCATCATTCCCTCCTTCGTCTACACGAGTCTTGCCCACTCAGGAGGCCCCTAGTACATCTAGCGCGCCAATACTCCTTACTATGCAACTATTAACGGCTGTAATGGATAATTCTGTCAAAAACATTTTAGCCAAAATGAACCCTTGTCAGCGTAAGCGTGGCTGCTCTGTTTTAGTTACTGAAGAGCATGACGACGCTGATATTAATATCTCTGAAGGGCCCCTAACCCAATCTGAGGGGGCCAGGGAGGTTTTGTCTGAGGGAGAAATTACTGATTTAGGGAACATTTCTCAGCAGGCTGAATCTGATGTGATTACATTTAAATTTAAATTGGAACATCTCCGCATTTTGCTTAAGGAGGTATTATCCACTCTGGATGATTGTGAAAATTTAGTCATCCCAGAGAAACTATGTAAAATGGACAAGTTCCTAGAGGTGCCGGGGCTCCCAGAAGCTTTTCCTATACCCAAGCGGGTGGCGGACATTGTTAATAAAGAATGGGAAAGGCCCGGTATTCCTTTCGTCCCTCCCCCCATATTTAAAAAATTGTTTCCTATGGTCGACCCCAGAAAGGACTTATGGCAGTCAGTCCCCAAGGTCGAGGGAGCGGTTTCTACTTTAAACAAACGCACCACTATTCCCATAGAGGATAGTTGTGCTTTCAAAGATCCTATGGATAAAAAATTAGAAGGTTTGCTTAAAAAGATGTTTGTTCAGCAGGGTTACCTTCTACAACCCATTTCATGCATTGTCCCTGTCACTACTGCCGCATATTTCTGGTTTGATGAACTGCTTAAGGTGCTCGATAGTGACTCTCCTCCTTATGAGGAGATTATGGACAGAATCAATGCTCTCAAATTGGCTAATTCTTTCACTCTAGACGCCTCTTTGCAATTGGCTAAGTTAGCGGCTAAGAACTCTGGGTTTGCTATTGTGGCGCGCAGAGCGCTTTGGTTGAAATCTTGGTCGGCTGATGCGTCTTCCAAGAACAAGCTACTAAACATTCCTTTCAAGGGGAAAACGTTGTTTGGTCCTGACTTGAAAGAGATTATCTCTGATATCACTGGGGGTAAGGGCCACGCCCTTCCTCAGGATCGGCCTTTCAAGGCAAAAAATAGACCTAATTTTCGTCCCTTTCGTAAAAACGGACCAGCCCAAGGTGCTACGTCCTCTAAGCAAGAGGGTAATACTGCTCAGGCCAAGCCAGCTTGGAGACCAATGCAAGGCTGGAACAAGGGAAAGCAGGCCAAGAAACCTGCCACTGCTACCAAGACAGCATGAAATATTGGCCCCCGATCCGGGACCGGATCTGGTGGGGGGCAGACTCTCTCTCTTCGCTCAGGCTTGGGCAAGAGATGTTCTGGATCCTTGGGCGCTAGAAATAGTCTCCCAGGGTTATCTTCTGGAATTCAAGGGACTTCCCCCAAGGGGGAGGTTCCACAGGTCGCAGTTGTCTTCAGACCACATAAAAAGACAGGCGTTCTTACATTGTGTAGAAGACCTGTTAAAAATGGGAGTGATTCATCCTGTTCCATTAAGAGAACAAGGGATGGGGTTCTACTCCAATCTGTTCATAGTTCCCAAAAAAGAGGGAACGTTCAGACCAATCCTAGATCTCAAGATCTTAAACAAATTTCTCAAGGTCCCATCGTTCAAGATGGAAACCATTCGAACTATCCTTCCTTCCATCCAGGAAGGTCAATTCATGACCACGGTGGATTTAAAGGATGCGTATCTACATATTCCTATCCACAAGGAACATCATCGGTTCCTAAGGTTTGCATTCCTGGACAAACATTACCAGTTCGTGGCGCTTCCTTTCGGATTAGCCACTGCTCCAAGGATTTTCACAAAGGTACTAGGGTCCCTTCTAGCGGTGCTAAGACCAAGGGGCATTGCAGTAGTACCTTACCTGGACGACATTCTGATTCAAGCGTCGTCCCTTCCTCAAGCAAAGGCTCACACGGACATTGTCCTGGCCTTTCTCAGATCTCACGGCTGGAAAGTGAACGTGGAAAAGAGTTCTCTATCCCCGTCAACAAGGGTTCCCTTCTTGGGAACAATTATAGACTCCTTAGAAATGAGGATCTTTCTAACAGAGGCCAGAAAAACAAAGCTTCTGGACTCTTGTCGGATACTTCATTCCGTTCCTCTTCCTTCCATAGCTCAGTGCATGGAAGTGATCGGGTTGATGGTGGCGGCGATGGACATAGTTCCTTTTGCGCGCATTCATCTAAGACCATTACAACTGTGCATGCTCAGTCAGTGGAATGGGGACTATACAGACTTGTCTCCGAAGATACAAGTAAATCAGAGGACCAGAGACTCACTCCGTTGGTGGCTGTCCCTGGACAATCTGTCTCAAGGGATGATGTTCCACAGACCAGAGTGGGTCATTGTCACGACCGACGCCAGTCTGATAGGCTGGGGCGCGGTCTGGGGATCCCTGAAAGCTCAGGGTCTTTGGTCTCGGGAAGAATCTCTTCTACCGATAAATATTCTGGAACTGAGAGCGATATTCAATGCTCTCCAGGCCTGGCCCCAGCTTGCGAGGACCAGGTTCATACGGTTTCAATCAGACAACATGACGACTGTTGCGTACATCAACCATCAGGGGGGAACAAGGAGTTCCCTAGCGATGGAAGAAGTAACCAAAATTATTCTTTGGGCGGAGTCTCACTCCTGCCACCTGTCTGCTATCCACATCCCAGGAGTGGAAAATTGGGAAGCGGATTTTCTGAGTCGGCAGACATTGCATCCGGGGGAGTGGGAACTCCATCCGGAAATCTTTGCCCAAGTCACTCACCTGTGGGGCATTCCAGACATGGATCTGATGGCCTCTCGTCAGAACTTCAAAGTTCCTTGCTACGGGGCCAGATCCAGGGATCCCAAGGCGGCTCTAGTGGATGCACTAGTAGCACCTTGGACCTTCAAACTAGCTTATGTGTTCCCGCCATTTCCTCTCATCCCCAGGCTGATAGCCAGGATCAAGCAGGAGAGGGCGTCGGTGATCTTGATAGCTCCTGCGTGGCCACGCAGGACTTGGTATGCAGATCTGGTGAATATGTCATCGGCTCCACCTTGGAAGCTACCTTTGAGACGAGACCTTCTTGTTCAGGGTCCGTTCGAACATCCGAATCTGGTTTCACTCCAGCTGACTGCTTGGAGATTGAACGCTTGATTTTATCGAAGCGAGGATTCTCAGATTCTGTTATCGATACTCTTGTTCAGGCCAGAAAGCCTGTGACTAGAAAGATTTACCACAAAATTTGGAAAAAATATATCTGTTGGTGTGAATCTAAAGGATTCCCTTGGGACAAGGTTAAGATTCCTAGGATTCTATCCTTCCTTCAAGAAGGATTGGAAAAAGGATTATCTGCAAGTTCCCTGAAGGGACAGATTTCTGCCTTGTCGGTATTACTTCACAAAAAGCTGGCAGCTGTGCCAGATGTTCAAGCCTTTGTTCAGGCTCTGGTTAGAATCAAGCCTGTTTACAAACCTTTGACTCCTCCTTGGAGTCTCAATTTAGTTCTTTCAGTTCTTCAGGGGGTTCCGTTTGAACCCTTACATTCCGTTGATATTAAGTTATTATCTTGGAAAGTTTTGTTTTTAGTTGCGATTTCTTCTGCTAGAAGAGTCTCAGAATTATCTGCTCTGCAGTGTTCTCCTCCTTATCTGGTGTTCCATGCAGATAAGGTGGTTTTACGTACTAAACCTGGTTTTCTTCCACTAGGGCTGTGGCTTCCACATGGGCCTTCAAGAACGAGGCTTCTGTTGATCAGATATGTAGGGCAGCGACTTGGTCTTCACTGCACACTTTTACCAAATTTTACAAGTTTGATACTTTTGCTTCTTCTGAGGCTATTTTTGGGAGAAAGGTTTTGCAAGCCGTGGTGCCTTCCATTTAGGTGACCTGATTTGCTCCCTCCCTTCATCCGTGTCCTAAAGCTTTGGTATTGGTTCCCACAAGTAAGGATGACGCCGTGGACCGGACACACCTATGTTGGAGAAAACAGAATTTATGTTTACCTGATAAATTTCTTTCTCCAACGGTGTGTCCGGTCCACGGCCCGCCCTGGTTTTTTTAATCAGGTCTGATATTTTATTTTCTTTAACTACAGTCACCACGGTACCATATGGTTTCTCCTATGCAAATATTCCTCCTTAACGTCGGTCGAATGACTGGGGAAGGCGGAGCCTAGGAGGGATCATGTGACCAGCTTTGCTGGGCTCTTTGCCATTTCCTGTTGGGGAAGAGAATATCCCACAAGTAAGGATGACGCCGTGGACCGGACACACCGTTGGAGAAAGAAATTTATCAGGTAAACATAAATTCTGTTTTCGTTTGTGAATGGACCTAGGTATTTGAATAATCTGCAGCTTGAGTCAAAAGTATAGGAAATACTCTGATATATTGATTTTACTTTTTTTAATTATTTTTAGCAAAACAGCTTTGAGATATGTTTTATTATTTATGTTGTCCCCCTTTCCTAACCTTTAAAGGGACATGAAGCCCAATTTGTTTCTTTCATATTTCATGTGATTTTAAACAGATTTTCAATGTATTTCTATTATAAAATTAGCTTCATTCTCTTGGTATTTGTGTTGAAGGAGGAGCTGAGCAGCATCCGCGATAAACCCCTTTTCACTTGTGCGCAACAGTAAGAGCGCCACTCGTAACCTAGCCCATTATTGGTTAAAAGTGTCCTTATACTATATAGTTTTCTCCTCTTTGATATGTCAAATAACCCATTTTACCTGCTGGAGTGTATTAAGTTGTTTACAAATAGGTCATTTACCTTTATTTTGTCATTTAGCCCCTTAAGGATGTTGCTGGTCTTTCAATGGGGTTTCTGTTAGCAAGACCCCGCTATTTCCTGTGTCAATGAAGGAGGGAGGGTATAATAGGGTTGTAGCAGTCGTTTAGGGGTTAAAATAGTTGTTATTGCCACCTATACAGACAATTTAAGTGCTGCTGTATTGGCTATAGCAATGCTACATAAACATAGGGCAGGAGCAGAAATCAGTGGGTATGGGAGAGAGAATCTTACTTGAATGAGTGTTCCTGTAGCTGATTTTAACACAATTAGCTCTTGTTAGCTGTTTGCTGTCCCTTTAAGCAAATTCATACACATTAGGTAGTTATCAGTAATATTGCATTTATACTTGAAGTTCTCTTGATTTAATTATTTTTCTTAGATAAAAAATATGTTCTCAGTGTATGTTGTCTTTTCATATAGAGTTGTTTTAATGTTTAAAGGGACATGAAACCCAAAAATTTTCTTTCATGATTCAGATAGAGAATTCAACTTTCCAATTGTGCTTTGTTCTTTAGGTATCCTTTGTTGAAAAGAATACCTAGGTAGACTTAGGAGCTAGCTGCTAATTGGTGGGTGCACAAATACACCTCTTATAATTGGCTTACTTATGTATTCAGCTAGCTCCCAGTAGTGCATTGCTGCTCTTTTAATAAAGGATACCAAGAGAATGAAGCAAAAATAATAATATATGTAAATTGGAAAGTTTTTTAAAATTGTAAGCTCTGTCTGAAAAAGGAAAGGAAAAGTTTGGGTTTCAGGTCCCTTTAAGTTTTCTCAAACAAACATTTCCTTGATAAAGGCCTAGTTTTAGGCCAAAACGCGTCAACAGAATCAAAGTAAGCATATTACCTATATATAAACTTAACTGTTGATATATTCTGCAAATAGCTTTTTGTTTTTTTTACATGTTTTTTACAGGTTTTTAACATTTTTCAACTATTGTACTTTCATTTATCCATTTACCAAATCATGGTCATCTGAAAGGGACCTGGAGTTCACCTCACTTTATTATTTGACTTTTATGAACACAAAGTTCCACATTTGAACACTAAGAGTATTTCTTCTATAAGGTACGACGAGTCCACGGATTCATCCTTTACTTGTGGGATATTATCCTCCTGTTAACAGGAAGTGGCAAAGAGCACCACAGCAGAGCTGTCTATATAGCTCCTCCCTTAGCTCCACCCCCAGTCATTCTCTTTGCCTACTCTAAATACTAGGAAGGGTAAAGTGAAAGAGGTGATACAATTTGATACTTTTGCTTCTTCGGAGGCTATTTTTGGGAGAAAAGTTCTTCAAGCAGTGGTGCCTTCTGTTTAGCCATCTGTCTTGTCCCTCCCATTCATCCGTGTCCTGTAGCTTTGGTATTGTATCCCACAAGTAAAGGATTAATCGTGGACTCGTCGTACCTTATAGAAGAAAAGTAAATTTATGCTTACCTGATATATTGATTTCTTTTATGGTACGATGAGTCATTTTAAGACAGATTATATTTTTTTGATTTTAAACTTCAGTCACCTCTGCACCTTTTAGTTTCTCCTTTTTCTTCCTGTACCTTCGGTCGAATGACTGGGGGGTGGAGCTAAGGGAGGAGCTATATAGACAGCTTTGCTGTGGTGCTCTTTGCCACTTCCTGTTAGCAGGAGGATAATATCCCACAAGTAAAGGATGAATCCGTGGACTCGTCGTACCGTAGAAGAAATCAATTTATCAGGTAAGCATAAATTTACTTTTTGAAATTTTTTTATATTTTTTTTATTTTTTATTTTTACAATTTGGTTTCATTTTTTAACTTGTAACTTTACGATTCTATTCACACTTACACAGTGGATTTTGGATAATTCTAACACTCACCGATTGCACTTTGGAGTGTTTATTTATCACGCACTCCAGGATTGACTTTCTTCACCATCATAGATACCAGGATATCCATATATGAAAATTTGCCTATTCTTTTAAACTACTGTATTTTTTATTGATATATTACAGTTGTAATTTGTTCTTTTACGTCTAGGATATTAAGGAGGTGCAAGGCTATGTTCTAATAGCCAACAACCTGCTAAGCTATTTACCGCTGGAGAAGTTGCGCATTATACGTGGGACGCAGCTATATCAGGAACGTTATGCATTGGCTGTAATTTCTAACTCTGACCCTGGAGGAATGACTGGCTTACGGGAACTGCGCATGAAGAGCCTGACAGGTGAGGGCAGTGTTTTACAGGGGGCTTTATTGTACGTATGTAATATGGGAAGTAACAGTATAGAAAACACAGAGATTGTTTTTATAAAATAACAATGCGTAATATATGTTATAGTGAGTCTTTGTAATGAGTATGTTTATATCTGTGGGTTATGTTGTGTGTGCATAACATGAGGAATGCACTGTGTGTAATAGGTGAATTTATTAGTTATGGTATGTGACACCGTATGCAAAACATTTCTTAATTACTTATTTATTTCCTTTTGAGGGAAGAGGAGAATTATGTTTGAGTGTATGTTTGTGGGTGGTAAGTTTTTAAAATGTGTAAGGTACAGCTGCCTCTGGCACTTTTTAATGTTTATAAAAAACTGTGCTTAAAGGGACAGTCTACACCAGAATTTTTATTGTTTTAAAAGATAGATAATCCCTTTATTACTCATTCCCCAGTTTTGCATAACCAACACAGTTATAATAATATACTTTTAACCTCTGTGATTATCTTGTATCTAAGCCTCTGCAAACTGCCCCTTTATTTCAGTTCTTTTGACAGACTTGCAGTTTAGCCAATCAGTGCCTGCTCCCAGATAACTTCACGTGCACGAGCACAGTGTTATCTATATGAAATACGTGAACTAACACCCTTTAGTGGTGAAAAACTGTTAAAATGCATTCTGAAAAGAGGAGGCCTTCAAGGTCTAAGAAATTAGCATATGAACCTCCTTTGTTAAGCTTTCAACTAAGAATACCAAGAGAACAAAGCAAAATTGGTGATAAAAGTAAATTGGAAAATTGTTTAAAATTACGTGCTCTATCTGAATCATGAAAGTTTATTTTGGCCTAGACTGTCCCTTTAAGCGAAATACAGCCAGATTGGCTTTGGATTGGCTGAGAACATGACTGCAGCCAATCAGGAGCAGCTAGGTCCCCAATTCTCAGAGCATACATTTTGTCGGCAGTGGAAAGTGTTGGAGGCAGCTTTTTATTTAGAGTTTTCAAAAATTGTGGCACCAATTTTACTTGTTTTATACACATTATAAACTAATAAATTAGCTTTTTAATTTTTCTTTGTAGGGGTTTTTAATGTCTCTTTTAAAGTGTTCATTAGTTATGTTTGTTACATCTATATCGGTATTATTACTTATTTTATTTTATTAATCGATCTTCCTAGACATACAAAAAACTTGTTATGATTGTGAATTTCCTGTCTGCCAATAGAGATGCAAGTGATTGCTTACAATCTGTATCAATTTAAACAGCTTTAACGTAATCATTTTTCTTGCAGAAGAAATGTTTTAACATGTTTAATTGCTACTCTTGCTTTTATCTGATAGTTAATGTTGTTTCTTCATTTCAAACACAAATGAAGCATAAAATGGGACCATACTGAGCAATTCCCTGTTTTCTTCTGCAGAAATCTTGAAAGGAGGAGTTATCGTGGCAAATAACAGCCAGCTGTGCTTTCATCAGTCCCTTGTTTGGAAGGACATCCTGAGCCAGTCTAACAACATGCGAGATATTGTGGAACTGAGTAGCGGGAGTCGGCAGTGTGAGTTAGCTAAAATGAGTTATCTGATTTCGCTTCACCTTTAACAGGAACTTATTATTATTAGGGCAGGGTACAATAGGTGTACTCGATGGCCTAAGTTCATAGATGCATGTGAGGTGGCAGAGAGTTCTTGCTTTTACCCTCTAACAACAGCGACATACTGTGGACGTCGTCTTTCGCAAGGGGCTTCCAGGGCTGTAACAGCGCGGGTGTCACCAACAGCTGAAAGAACACATTATTTCATCATGCCTCACCACATACTTCATGCAGAAATTGTGTGGTCTTGCCACTGTCAGTGATTATACCACTATTGCACCAGTACAAGCACAACAGACAGCCGATGTACAGGATACGTTGGCTTTAGTTGAAACACTTGAGAGTGATGAAGCATAGCTGTAAAAAGCTAACTAGAAAATATCACCTGAACATCTCTATGTAAAAAAGAAAGATATTTTACCTCAAAAGTTCCTCAGTAGTCACATCCCATTATAAAGGACTTCTAAGCAGCAAATCAGTATGTCTGTCCCAGGACAGCTAAGGGAGTGAGCTTACGTGCACACTCATCTTATTTCCCTATTCAGTTTAAGGAAGTTTACTATTAAATCTCATGAGAGTTAAGTGAAATCTCAGAGATCACAGTAAAAGAGTTAATGACCTCAGCACTGCTGATGCTGATTGGCTGCTGTTCATTTCTTCATTTTTTTTTTTATTTTTTTTTTACCTGCAGCTGAAGAATAACTTTTTACACAGAACTTACTCTGATGAACTGAGGAGATTGTGAGGTAAAATATCTTCCTTTTTTACATAGAGATGCTCAGGTGATATATTATCCTGTCAGCTTTTTTACAGTTATACTGCATCAGTTTCAAGTGATTTCGCATACGAGTCTTGTGTCCCTTTAAGCGGTTAAAATTGAGATCATGTTCAAAATTAATAGAGCATTGCTTCACCTCTTTTTTTTTTTTTACAGCTTTTCGCTAGTGGGTGTTTCCGCCATCAACATATATATATTTGTGTTATTTGCACAATACATGTTACCTCAAACATCATATGTGAACCACAAGCAACATGGAAAAAACATAAAAACATAAAAATAACTATAACATTTAGAAAATGTACTTGCAAAACATTTATAATTGTAAAACATTCTCATGTCTATTTTTAAATAGATGTAGTAAAGTAGTTATACAGGATAGAAAGGGTTCTTAAGGGGTTGGCTGTGGCGGTTCCAAGGCCAGGGCAGAGGTGTGGTCAAGTATTGTTCACCTATACTTTGGCACAGCATGCAGAAATCATAAATACTCTATTGTCCTTGTGAAGTATCTGATGTTGCAGCTCGAGTTGCAATGTTGTGGCGAGTTTTTCTGCAAGATATTATTAGTTTAATAAGTTTTAACAAATCTAGGCCAATTATACAGATATTGTGGTGAAAAAAACACTACAGACTCATGTTATGTATCTAAAGGGAATAGGTTTCCAGTATATAAATCCAATTTTAAGGGACAGTCTACAATATAATTTTTATTGTTTTCAAAGATAGATAATCCCTTTATTACTCATTCCACATTTTGCATAACCAACACATTTATATCAAAGGGATATGAAACCCAAATTTTTTTCTTTCATGATTCAGATAGAGCAGGGAATTTTAAGCAACTTTCTAATTTACCCTTATTAACAATTTGTCTCCGTTCTCTTGGTATGCTTTGTTGAATAAGCAGCAATGCACTTCTGGTTGCTGACTGAACACATGCATGAGCCAATGACAATCTGTATATATATGCATCCACCAATCAGCAACTAGAACCTAGGTTCTTTGCTGCTCCTGATATTTAATGGATAAACCTTTCAGCAAGCAAAAGAGAAGAAAGCAAATGAAATAATAGAAGTAAATTGGAAAGTTGCTTTAAATTGTATTCTCTATCAGAATCATGAAAGAAAATTTTTGGGTTTCATGTCACTTTAATATAACTTTTACCTCTGTGATTACCTTGCATCTAAGCATCTTCTGACAGCCCCCTGATCACATGACTGTGACTATTTAAAATCTATTGAGTTACATTTAGTACTGTGTTGTTCTAAATCTTAAATAGCTTCCCGGGCGTTAACACATTGTTATCTATATGGCCCACATGAACTATCAGTCTCCTGTTGTGAAAACAAATAGAAAAGCATGTGATTAAGAGGCTGTCAAAAGAGCATTTGAAACAGGCAGGCATTTAGAGGTTTAAATGTTATAAAGTATATTAATCTAACAATGTTGGTAACAATTTTTGTGTAGACTGTCCCTTTAAGTTCAGTCCAGTAGAAGAGAGTGGTTTGCAAAGTTTTTGAAGGGGTTTTGAACAAATAATGAATAAAAACCATCAAACTAGTTGCACAGCCAGTTCCAATGGACTTGAATATGGGTTGTTTGCAAAGTCATTAAAGGACACAGAGTACCATATTTTTAAAGCTACTATTTAAAATGTACTTTAGTACAGTAATGGTCTGACCTGAATTCTCAGTTTATCTACATTTTTAAACTCCCTTCTTCCCACTTAACAGTCTCTCCATACCGGATGGCCAGATCCTATAGCGCTTTATTTGTAACACAGCGTCAGTACAGCAGATCAGGGGCGCGATCCGATATACGGCGTAGTTTTCGGCACAAGCGAGGGAACCCGCGCCGCCGTAGTGTCACCTCGCACATCGGGGTATTACATATATGGCGCCGGCAGTTGCTAAAGTGCCGTAAGTCGGATAAACTAGCGATGTCCAGAAATGAGCGAAACTACAAATTTCTGGAGTTTCCAGTGACTTACGGCACTTTAGAAACTGTCTGCGCCTAAAAAAACTAACTAAAATATTAAATCTCGCGTAACTGTCTAACACGCCTCCCAAAAATCAGCCTGATACGTATACCCCTATATCCACAATCCCCCCTCTCACTCCTAATAATAAATGTATTAAGCCCTAGACCGACAACCCCCCACAACGCAATAAGCCTAATTATTAACCCCTAAACCGCCATAGCCCACACCGCAATAAACCTATCCTAGTATTAACCCCTAAACCGCCGCTCCCGGAGCTCACCGCCACCTACATTATATGTATTAACCCCTAAACCGCCACTCCCGGACCCCACCGCACCTAAATAAAGTGTTTAACCCCTAAACCGCCGCTCCCGGACCCCGCCGCTACCTACATTAAATTTATTAGCCCCTAATCTGACCCCCCTACACCGCCGCCACCTACATTAAATATATTAAACTCTAATCTGACCCCCCCTACACCGCCGCCACCTACATTAAATATATTAACCTCTAATCTAACCCTCCTACACCGCCGCCATCTACATTAAATTTATTACCCCCTAAACCTAAGTCTAACCCTAACACCCCCCTAACTTAATTATTATTTAAATAAATCTAAATAATATTACTATTATTAACTACATTATTCCTATTTAAAACTAAATACTTACCTATAAAATAAACCCTAAGATAGCTACAATATAATTAATAATTACATTGTAGCTATTTTAGGATTTATTTTTATTTTACAGGCAACTTTGTATTTATTTTAACTAGGTACAATAGCTATTAAATAGTTAATAACTATTTAATAGCTACCTAGTTAAAATAATTACAAAATTACTTGTAAAATAAATCCTAAACTAAGTTACAAATACACCTAACACTACACTATCATTAAATTAATTAAATAAATTAACTACAATTATCTAAAATTAAATACAATTAAATAAACTAAACTATAGTACAAAAACAAACACTAAATTACAAAAAATAAAAAAAATTACAAGAAGTTTAAACTAATTACACCTAATCTAAGCCCCCTAATAAAATAAAAAAAGCCCTCCAAAATAATAAAATGCCCTACCCTATACTAAATTACAAATAGCCCTTAAAAGGGCCTTTTGCAGGGCATTGCCCCAAAGTAATCAGCTCTTTTACCTGTAAAAAAAAAAGAACAATCCCCCCCAACATTACAACCCACCACCCACACACCCCTACTCTAAAACCCATCCGATCCCCCCTTAAAAAAACCTAACACTACCCCATTGAAGATCACCCTACCTTGAGCCGTCTTCACCCAGCCGGGCCGAAGTCTTCATCCGATGGGGCAGAAGAGGACATCCAGATCAGCAGAAGTCTTCATCCTATCCGGGCAGAAGAGGACATCCAGCCGGCAGAAGTCTTCATCCTATCCGGGCAGAAGAGGACATCCGGACCGGCAGACATCTTCATCCAAGCGGCATCTTCTATCTTCATCCATCCGACGAGGATGGATGAAGACCTCCGGACTAACGACGAATGACGGTTCCTTTAAATGACATCATCCAAGATGGCGTCCCTCGAATTCCGTTTGGCTGATAGGATTCTATCAGCCAATAGAATTGACTTTGCATTCTATTGGCTGATCCAATCAGCCTATCGGATTGAACTTCAATCCGATTTGCTGATTAAATCAACCAATCGGATTTTTCCTACCTTAATTGCGATTGGCTGATAGAATCCTATCAGCCAATCGGAATTCGAGGGACGCCATCTTGGATGACATCATTTAAAGGATAGGATGAAGACTTCTGCCGGTCTGGATGTCCTCTTCTGCCCGGATAGGATGAAGACTTCTGCTGGTCTGGATGTCCTCTTCTGCCCCATCGGATGAAGACTTCGGCCCGGCTGGGTGAAGACGGCTCAAGGTAGGGTGATCTTCAATGGGATAGTGTTAGGTTTTTTAAGGGGGGATCGGGTGGGTTTTAGAGTAGGGGTGTGGGGGTGGTGGGTTGTAATGTTGGGGGGGGATTGTTCTTTTTTTTACAGGTAAAAGAGCTGATTACTTTGGGGCAAATAAATCCTAAAATAGCTACAATGTAATTATTAATTATATTGTAGCTATCTTAGGGTTTATTTTATAGGTAAGTATTTAGTTTTAAATAGGAATAATGTAGTTAATAATAGTAATATTATTTAGATTTATTTAAATAATAATTAAGTTAGGGGGGTGTTAGGGTTAGACTTAGGTTTAGGGGGTAATAAATTTAATGTAGGTGGCGGCGGTGTAGGGGGGTCAGATTAGGGGTTAATATATTTAATGTAGGTGGCAGCGGTGTAGGGGGGTCAGATTAGAGGTTAATATATTTAATGTAGGTGGCGGTGGTGTAGGGGGGTCAGATTAGAGGTTAATATATTTAATGTAGGTGGCGGCGGTGTAGGGGGGTCAGATTAAGGATTAATATATTTAATGTAGGTGGCGATGGTGTAGGGGGGTCAGATTAGAGGTTAATTTATTTAATGTAGGTGGCGGCGGAGTAGAGGGGTCAGATTAGGGGTTAATAAATTTAATGTAGGTGGCGGCGGGGTCCGGGAGCAGCGGTTTAGGGGTTAAACACTTTATTTAGGTGCGGCAGGGTCCGGCAGTGGCGGTTTAGGGGTTAAACACTTTATTAGTTATTGCGGTGGGGGATTGCGGTTGACAGGTAGATAGATATTGCGCATGCGTTAGGTGTTAGTTTATTTTTCCAGGCATTTTAGGGAGTTACGGTGCTCCCATACTCAGCGCAAGGCCTGCTACAGCTGTATTTTATGGCGAGGTGAAAATGGAGTAAGACTTCTCCATTTTCGCCACGTAAGGCCTTGCGCTGGATATTGGATACCGACTTACAACGCGGTCCATGTTAGCCTATGGGAGTAAAATTTGCGGGCGACGGGTGAAATATACGGGCGTAAGTTGTATGCTACACCGTATATGTGATACCAAACCCGCTGCATATCGGAACCTAATCCCCACACTATTGTAGGAGGGCAGATCACACCTATGGCGTCTGCTCAGTCTCTAGCCATCTTGTTTCTTTTTTTTTTTTATTATGTGCCAAAGCAAAAGTTGTCAAAATCCTATACAAACAAAGCAGAGGGCGCTTCATGTGCATATAAGTTTTCGAATAAACAGCGCAGTGTAATATGCATACAGGGTACTCACAATATGCAGCAGCACTCTGTTGTGCTGATAGGCGCGTTCTGGAGACTCTCAGCGCTCCAGCTCACTGCACAGTGGTGATCAGCTCCCTTCCAGAAGGTCAAGTAGGCATGATTTAACACAGGTAGACCAGAGGCGTGTGTTAAAACATCAGAATAATTTTTAATATAAAACTGATTTAGGGATAAAGCAATTGTTTTAAAAATTGAGGGTTGAAACATTCATTCAGAGCCCCAATAAAATGCAACGCTTTTCTCCGCTAGTACAGCGGTTTCCTTAGGCATAAGAAAATAATGGTATTTGCATTACTGAGCCAGAAAAATATCAGGCCAGTTAAGAGACTAAGCATGTGAGAGGGCTCCATATTAATATAATATTGTGCGTGGTTCGGCTCCTGATATGTCACAGATAAAAAATAATGCTATAGGATGTGGGTGGCCTGTGAGGAGAGGGGGTGGCATGGGCTGGAGCCTTAAAATGGATGAGAAACTGAGAGTTCAGATCCCTGAAAGGGGCAAACTATTATAATTGAAAACATTTTTAACCCCTTAACGACCAGCGGCGTACCCTGTACGACGCTGGTCGTTATGCCCTTAAGGCAGTCCTGGGCTTCTCTCTGCCGCGATCTCGCTCAAAATTGTGAGATTGCGCTATTTTTGCATGCTCGACGAGTGGGGCAGTGCAGAAATAGATTTGCCGAGTTACTGATGCTTAGAGGGCCACTCTGTTGCCCTCTCTGCATCGGACAGCGGTGGTGCCGATCGTTGGTGGGTGGGAGGATAAGGAGGGAGGCGGGTGGGAGGCGGCCCATCACTGTAGGAGGCCGGAGGAGGGTGGGAGCGGGTGGGGCTGCTACGTCATGCTACAGGGAAGCCACAAAAAAAATACCTGCGTCATTGAGGGGGAAGGAGGTAGGAGGGTGGTATGGGCAATGAGGGGGATCATATGTGGGATCCGTTGCGATAAAGGGATCTGGGAGGGGGAGAGTGGTAGGGTATTGAGGAGGGGCAGCTAGACTACAGAAACAAAAAGTTATTTAAATTTTTTGGTAAAAAATGTGCCTAATGTTGCCAGTACCTAAGATGGCGGCAAACAGGTAGAGGGGGAGGGTTAGAGAGCTATATGGGGGTATCAGGGAGGTTGGGGCTAAAGGGGATCCAACACTGCAGAATATTTATAAAAAAAATTATAATAAAAAAAAGCCTTTTATTTTAGTACTGGCAGCCTTTCTGCCAGTACTTAAGATGGTGGTGACAATTGTGAGGTGGGGGAGAGAAGAGCTGTTTGAGAGGGGTCAGGGAGGGATCAGGGGGTGGGATGTGTCAGGTGGGAGGCTGATCTCTACACTAAAGCTAAAATTAACCCTACAAGCTACCTAATTGACCCCTTCACTGCTGGGCATAATACAAGTGTGGTGCGCAGCGGCATTTAGCAGCCTTCTAATTACCAAAAAGCAATGCCAAAGCCATATATGTCTGATATTTCTGAACAAAGAGGATCCCAGAGAAGCATTTACAACCATTTGTACCATGATTGCACATGCTGTTTGTAAATAATTTCAGTGAGAAACCTAAAATTGGGAAAAAAATTACTTTTTTTTTAATTTGATTGCATTTGGCGGTGAAATGGTGGCATGAAATATACCAAAATGGGCCTAGATCAATACTTTGCGTTGTCTACTAAAATAAGGTGACCAGATTTTTAAAATGAAATCCGGGGACATTTTTGTTTTATTGGCAAATGGTAAAAAACTATTTTATTAGCATTTTGCTCAAATTATATATGCAGTGTATTTGGTATTGGTTTTATGGAGTAATTGTATGATATATATATATATATATATATATATATATATATATATATATATATATATATATATATATATATATATATATATACAGTATCTCACAAAAGTGAGTACACCGCTCACATTTTTGTAAATATTTTATTATATCTTCTCATGTGACAACACTGAAGAAATGACACTTTGCTGCAATGTAGTGAATGTACAGCCTGTATAACAGTGTAGATTTTCTGTCCCCTCAAAATAACTCAACACACAGCCATTAATGTCTAAACCGTTGGCAACAAAAGTGAGTACACCCCTAAGTGGAAATGTCCAAATTGGGCCCAAAGTGTCAATATTTTGTGTGGCCACCATTATTTTCCAGCACTGCCTTAACCCTCTTGGGCATGGAGTTCACCAGAGCTTCACAGAATGCCACTGGAGTCCTCTTCCACTCCTCCATGACGACATCACGGAGCTGGTGCATGTTAGAGAACTCGCGCTCCCCCACCTTCTGTTTGAGGATGTCCCACAGATGCTCAATAGGGTTTAGGTCTGGAGACATGCTTGGCCAGTCCATCACCTTTACCCTCAGCTTCTTTAGCAAGGCAGTGGTCGTCTTGGAGGTGTGTTTGGGGTCATTATGTTGGAATACTGCCCTGCGGCCCAGTTTCCAAAGGGAGGGGATCATACTCTTCTTCAGTATGTCACAGTACATGTTGGCATTCATTGTACCCTTGATGAAATGTAGCTCCGCAGTGCCGGCAACACTCATGCATGCCCAGACCATGACACTCCCACCACCATGCTTGACTCTAGGCAAGACACACTTGTCTTTGTACTCCTCACCTGGTTGCCGCCACACACACTTGACACCATCTGAACCAAATAAGTTTATCTTGGTCTCATCGGACCACAGTTCCAGTAATCCATGTCCTTAGTCTGCTTGTCTTCAGCAAACTGTTTGCGGGCTTTCTTGTGCATCATCTTTAGAAGAGGCTTCCTTCTGAGACAACAACAATGCAGACCAACTTGATGCCGTGTGCAGCGTATGGTCTGAGCACTGACAGGCTGACCCCCCACCCTTTCAACCTCTTCAGCAATGCTGGCAGCACTCATACATTTGCCAAAGACAACCTCTGGATATGACGCTGAGCATGTGCACTCAACTTCTTTCGTCGACCATGGCGAGGCCTGTTCTGAGTGGAACCTGTCCTGTGAAACCGCTACATGGTCTTGCCCACCGTGCTGCAGCTCAGTTTAAGGGTCTTGGCAATCTTCTTATAGCCTAGGCCATCTTTATCTAGAGCAGCAATTTTTTTTTCAGATCCTCAGAGAGTTCTTTGCCATGAGGTACCATGTTGAACTTCCAGTGACCAGTATGAGAGAGTGTGAGAGCAATAACACCAAATTTTACACAACTGCTCCCCATTTACACCTGAGACTTTGTAACACTAAAGAGTCACATGTCTCACACCGGGGAGGGAAAATCGCTAATTGGGCCCAATTTGGACATTTCCACTTAAGGGTGTATTCACTTTTGCTGCCAACGGTTTAGACATTAATGGCTGTGTGTTGAGTTATTTTGAGGGGACAGCAAATTTACACTGTTATACAGGCTGTACACTCACTACTTAACATTGTAGCAAAGTGTCATTTCTTCAGTGTTGTCACATGAAAAGATATAATAAAATATTTACAAAAATGTGAGGGGTGTACTCACTTTTGTGAGATACTGTATATAGATACCTATACTGTACATATACATACATACATATATATATATATATATATATATATATATAAACACACGTTATTTCTCACATTTTCTCACACACACAAGCATACATATACACGTATGCACATACACACACACAGAAGCATACATTTTCACACATGCACATACACGCAAGCATACATATATATACATACACAAGCATACATATACACGCATGCACACACACAAGCATACATATACAGTACATGCATGCACATACACACACACAAGCATACATATGCACACACATACAAGCATACATATACACACACACAAGTATACATATACACACATACAAGCATACATAAATACACATACACAAACACACAAGCATACATATACACACATGCACATACACACACATACAAGCATACATATATACACAAACACACAAGCATACATATACACACATGCACATACACACACATACAAGCATACATATATACACAAACACACAAGCATACATACAGTACATATACACACACAAACATACATATACACACATGCACATACACACACAAGCATACATATATACACATACAAGCATAGATATATACACATACACAAGCATACATATACACACATACTCACATACATACAAGCATACATACACACAAGTATGCATATACACACATGCACACACAAGCATACATTATACACATAAAAACACACACAAGCATACATATACACAAGCAATTACATATACACACAAGCATAAATATACACACATGCACATACACAAGCATAAATATACACACATGCACATACACAAGCATAAATATACACACATGCACATACACACACATATAAGCATACATATACAGAAGCTCTTCCCTCCTGACCTGCGTGCTGCCTGCCATACGCTGGGACCAATTAACGTTATCAGGACGATCACTTCCTCCCAGCGCTTGGCTGCAGTACAACAGGAGCCGGGGACATTTCTGGGGACATCATTTTTCCAGGTACAGTCTCCTCAATCCGGGGACTCTGTCCTAAAATCGGGGACGTCTGGTCACCCTATACTAAAAACAAATATATAGTTTTGATAGGTAAATATAAAAAAGGCTCTATTTCTGTTTAAATGTAGTGATGGCAAAAATGCTAAAAATGCTCTGGTCTTTTGGGGAAGTTTTTGTCTAAAATGCCCGGTCCTTAAAGGGTTAATACAAACATTAAAACAACTTTTCACATTAAGCTATGTGAGCCTTAAAGCCATTTAGACAAGGTAAAAAAAAAAAGGCAATAAACAAATAGAAATTAAGGTCGTTATAGCTGTGAAGTCTGGACAAGCTAAATGTAAAAACAAAGCAAACTTTATTACAAACTGTAACAAGAAGATCAAGGTCAAGTAGCAGTTGCCAAAGTTCTAACAAAGCTGAATCAGGAAGCAGCCAGAAGGATTTTTTTTTTTTTTTACCAATTTCAGGTTGGCACTTAAAAAAAAAATCACAAATAGTATCTGTTTTCTTATCTGAAAACAATCTAATGTAAACAAAAAAACACTAACAAGGGTGCTAAATGTTTGAATATATTTTGTTCAGTTTCACTGATAGATAGATAGATAGATAGATAGATGATGGATAGATAGATAAATGTGAATATATAATGAAGATTGAAATATTTTAAGCACCATAAAAACACCATTAGGCTTAGAAACAAATATGGGCCAGGATACAAGGGGAGCGCTCAATATTGATTTCTTGGAAGCGATATTAGCACTCCACTGAGTAATACCAGCGCACGCTAATGTGTGCTGGTATTACAAGTTGATAGCACTTCCATAGGCTCAAATGAGAGACTCATTCGCGCAGAGCAGGGGGTAAGTAGCGTAGCGATGCCAGCAAATTGTAAATATATATGTATATGCTTTTATATATGTGTGTGTGTTTATATGTGTATATACACATATTAGCACATAAATATATATGTATATAAGCATATACAGGCTATGAACACAGGCAGTATCTGTGACTGTTGCTACAAATTGCGCTACTAACAGTGAATATAACAGTTCCGTTTTCCTGGATCTCATCTGACATTGGATCTCATCTGACATTGGATTTCATTCTCAGAATCAAGTGAGTTTGTTATTGCTAGAACTGTCTAGCTTATGTTTTATTTATAACGATGAGTCTTGCGAATGTAAGGGGTTAACGGTCTTGGTAATCAATTGCAACAATCAACACAGGTTTACTACAATTGTTTCATAATTGGACAAAGCGATACATTGTCTCAGCTAGCACACACGAATATAATGTGCTGCTCATTTAACATTATTTTTTGCTTTTGATCCTTGCATTGAATTGCACAGCCCGAGCTGTCTGTTTGCATTTCTGATTTCGATATACACCTGCAGGGACTGTGATTCAATTGATTTAAGGCTTTAAATTGAAACAATTTGTTATCTGTATATTCTTATTTTTGGAGATTGACACATTTTCCAATAAGATATGGCTGCCCAGGATGAAAATAACAGAAAAAGACTGTTTGATAACTTATTTAAAGGCACAGCGCCAGACATTGATTTTAAAGTAGACTTGGGATCATTGTTTTCAAAAAAAGAAAAATTGCACATTAAAGAACTAAAATTGTGGTGGGACATTGAATTTTTAAGTTTGTATATCAAAGAGAAAAAAATTCCCAGAGGACTGAGGTTAAAAAAATTTCCGGCATTTCATAAAGAGTTTCCTCTATTCATGATGGAATGGAACCAAGCTCTTTCAGATTGTTCTATCATCTTAATGGAAAAACTAGTTACCTTTAAAAGAGAACAAAGGGACACAATACTGGGAGAACTGGATCAGCTGCAATTACAGCTAGATGTATTTAAGGAGGATTCGAAATATACTCCATTTGAAGAACAACTGAAGGAAACTGTGGACAAGACTGCAGAAGAATTATCTACTAATAAATATAAGAAGTATGGCAGAGATTGCAAAGATTATGATTTGGAAGTTGTTTATAATTGGAACACCACAAACAGAAATTCTAACAATAAATCCAGTAATATTGGCAAAAAGAAGAATGGCAAAAAGGATAAAGGAAAGAACAAAAAGGTCACTTTTACAAGTCTGGATACCATGGACTCACATAGTGAAAGCACAAATAGTGTGGCTCCTAGTACACCTAAGTTGACATCTACACCTATTAAAACAAAATCGAGATCTGAAGAAGAGATGGGAGCACGGCCAAAAAACGGGGAGGTGATATCACTATCAACAGAAGACAAGAGCAAAGTGCCTATCCCTTCGCAGGCACCAAGGTATCCAAGCCGTCAGAAATTCAAGAAGAACAAAAATTACAAGAACTAAAGATCATTAACCTTTCGGACCATCCATTAAATGAGTTTGAGAAAGTAGTGTTATCTAAAGGTCTGGGCTTTTCACCTACACAAGACTTTAATCTTTTTGACACCATTATGGATTTGAACAAATTTGTCCGTAAGATAACACTAAAGAAACACTTCAGCAAGGACCCAACATTGGGTAATGATGAGAGTCCACTAGATCCTCCTGTAACTATGTCTTTGAATGAAAAATGCAATTTCTCAGAGTTATGTGACATTGCTTCATTATGTGATCTTAATATGGATAATGAGAATGAGACAAATAAAACTAAACAACAGGTAGTTAAAAATTTAAAAAAAAGTACCTTTTATCCAGTAAATTCTCGTACAGACCTCATAGAGGTTTTTCATGCCATAGTAGAACAAGATTTAACAGAACTAGCTGAGAAGAATTTAAAAAGTAGTTCAAATAAACGTAGAAACTTAAATAAGAGGGAATGGAATGCTCTAAAAAAAATAACTAACAATAAAGATCTGGTGATAGTGGATTCTGATAAGGGAGGTTCAATTGTTGTTTTAAATAAAGAACAATATCTTAAGGAAGCTATGAGACAGCTGAGTGACACCGATACTTATAAAAAATTAACCTTTAATCCCACAGTCAAATTTCAAAGGGAACTTTCTTCTTTGTTAGATGATGGTATAGAAAAAAACATTTTCACTAACAGTATATGTGATACATTATATATAGAACACCCTAGAATCCCAATTTTCAAGTTCCTGCCTAAAGTACATAAAAGCTTAACCAATCCCCCAGGGAGACCTATTATATCTGCTATTGGCTCTCTGGGGGAGAGGTTGGGGGAATGGTTGGATGCACAATTACAGCCAGTTGTCCAATCTTTACCAGGTTTCTTACGTGACACCAAACACCTGATCAGGTCTTTGCAAGAATGTAAATGTGATACAGATTGTAACTTTGTAACAATAGATGCTGTGTCCTTATATTCTTGTATACCACACGATAAAGGTTTATTGGCTATGAAAGCTATGCTGTCTAAATACTCGAACTATGATTCAGGCCTAATAGAATTTATGTTGCAAGTAACCAGCTTTTTGCTACATCATAATTATTTTATTTTTGATGGCATGTATTTCCTACAGCAGAGAGGCACTGCGATGGGGGCTAAATTTGCCCCCTCGTATGCTAATCTCTATCTAGCTGAATTTGAGGACAAAAAATTGTTCAATGTTGCAAATCCATTTAAGAAGCATATCACCTATTATACACGCTTTATAGATGATATGCTTTTATTATGGAGTGGAGACGATAGAATCTTAGTTAAATTTGTGCAATATCTAAATCAGAATGATGCTAACTTAAGTTTTACATTTAGTCACTCTAAGGATGCCATACCATATTTAGATGTTAAACTTAGTCACAGTGCAGAGGGCATTGTTACTGAGGTCTTTAGGAAAGAGATCTCTGGTAATACTATTCTTAGAGCAGATTCTTGCCACCCATTTCACTTAAAAAAGGGGATACCAAAAGGTCAATATATCAGATTACGGAGGAATTGTAGCAACATAGAGAGTTATAAGAAACATGCAGAAGATCTAACTATTAGACTGAAAGAGAGAGGCTATGATGAACAAAGTTTGTTGAAGATATCGGAACAAGTGAGTAATTTTGATAGAAATAGTCTACTGAAAGATAAGGTTAAAGATATTGGATTAAAAGATGGTGTGAATTTTATTACATCTTATAGCAGACAATTTGATGACATCAGTAGAATTATTAGGAATAGATTACCAATCCTAGATAGGGATTCAGATCTAAAACACATCTCTAGTAAATGTAATTTTATCTCTCGTAAAGCTAAAACCATTGGTGATATGGCTAGAAAGGATTTTAGCAAGAAGAGCTTACACACCACACAGTCAACTAATTGGTTAACATCTAAACCAGGCTTTTATAAATGCAATGTCAGACCTTGTAAGAGTTGTAGCTATGTCACATGTGGCGATACTTTTACCTCGACTTGTACAGGACAAACATTTAAGATTAAAGAGCATATTACTTGCACTTCTACTTTTGTTATATATCTTTTGACCTGCAAGTCTTGTAATTATCAATATACAGGGTTAACATCTAGAATGCTCAAAGATCGCATAAGAGAGCATTTACTTTCCCTGGAAGCAGAAATTCCCAAAACCCCTGTGGCTAAGCACTTTGCTTTACATGGAAATAGTTCAGCTGGTTTTACATTCCAAGGGATTGAGGTAGTTAAACTAGGACCCAGAGGAGGCAATAGATATGCAGCACTGAGTAAACGAGAAGTTTACTGGATTCACACTTTAAAAACCGGTGCTCCTTTTGGTATTAATAAAATAAGTGACATCAAATTGTTCATTGACAATACATAGACCTAGGATCTGGATCTTATAATAGATATAAATTCTGATATCGCCCAGATTATATATAAAATCTTAGTGATAAACTATTCAAGTTTGGTCACCCGGAGAGCAGGCAGTATGTGTTTTTTGAATGTGTTTATACTTTATAGCATTTGACTTTTATATGATGTAATACACATTGGTAAACTTAACTGCTTATGCTCTCTGTGTGTTACCTAATATATGTATATACAATGTACATTTCACATCGTTTATTTACTAAGGTATATTAGAATATCAGTTCCCTCTTTGTATTTCCATATTATATGTTTTCAACATGTTTAAATTAACTTCAGTACACTGGGATGTTATTAATTGACGAATATTCATGTATTTAGTTACAGTAAGAATCGTTATCCCCCACACATTGAAATTGCACTATCGTTTTTAATGTGCCTATTGAATGATACAATTTTATATGAAAGCATAGTCTTAGTGTATAATAATGTATATATTTTTTTGTTTATGATCGATATTTTCAAGTTTATTTATTATGCATAATGTTTATTATTGTTTTACACGTTGGATTGGATGTTTATTTCACAATACACACAAAATTTCCATTTTTTGTTATAATTAATTATGCAGCAGGTGTGCAGGGCTTACATCCTGTTTTTAAGGAGTCCTTACACACCTGTTAGGTAGCTCTGATGAAGTGCCCAATAGGGCAGGAAACGCGTCAGCGGTAGTCAGGTCTGTGTGCTGTGCCTTTGTTTTTTACTCACGGAATTTCAATTAAAGGTGAAGTTTTAACACTTATTTCATCAGCCTTTCTGTTTTTTCGATTATTGGGTTCTATTTTTGTTACAATCAGAGGTGTTGAACTAATTTCTGTTTACTTATCATTACAAACGAGGGCTTAGCAGGGGAGCCCTTCTCAACACCTGTGTAACAAGTCGTGATGCTGCTATGAACACAGGCAGTATCTGTGACTGTTGCTACAAATTGCGCTACTAACAGTGAATATAACAGTTCCGTTTTCCTGGATCTCATCTGACATTGGATCTCATCTGACATTGGATTTCATTCTCAGAATCAAGTGAGTTTGTTATTGCTAGAACTGTCTAGCTTATGTTTTATTTATAACGATGAGTCTTGCGAATGTAAGGGGTTAACGGTCTTGGTAATCAATTGCAACAATCAACACAGGTTTACTACAATTGTTTCATAATTGGACAAAGCGATACATTGTCTCAGCTAGCACACACGAATATAATGTGCTGCTCATTTAACATTATTTTTTGCTTTTGATCCTTGCATTGAATTGCACAGCCCGAGCTGTCTGTTTGCATTTCTGATTTCGATATACACCTGCAGGGACTGTGATTCAATTGATTTAAGGCTTTAAATTGAAACAATTTGTTATCTGTATATTCTTATTTTTGGAGATTGACACATTTTCCAATAAGATATGGCTGCCCAGGATGAAAATAACAGAAAAAGACTGTTTGATAACTTATTTAAAGGCACAGCGCCAGACATTGATTTTAAAGTAGACTTGGGATCATTGTTTTCAAAAAAAGAAAAATTGCACATTAAAGAACTAAAATTGTGGTGGGACATTGAATTTTTAAGTTTGTATATCAAAGAGAAAAAAATTCCCAGAGGACTGAGGTTAAAAAAATTTCCGGCATTTCATAAAGAGTTTCCTCTATTCATGATGGAATGGAACCAAGCTCTTTCAGATTGTTCTATCATCTTAATGGAAAAACTAGTTACCTTTAAAAGAGAACAAAGGGACACAATACTGGGAGAACTGGATCAGCTGCAATTACAGCTAGATGTATTTAAGGAGGATTCGAAATATACTCCATTTGAAGAACAACTGAAGGAAACTGTGGACAAGACTGCAGAAGAATTATCTACTAATAAATATAAGAAGTATGGCAGAGATTGCAAAGATTATGATTTGGAAGTTGTTTATAATTGGAACACCACAAACAGAAATTCTAACAATAAATCCAGTAATATTGGCAAAAAGAAGAATGGCAAAAAGGATAAAGGAAAGAACAAAAAGGTCACTTTTACAAGTCTGGATACCATGGACTCACATAGTGAAAGCACAAATAGTGTGGCTCCTAGTACACCTAAGTTGACATCTACACCTATTAAAACAAAATCGAGATCTGAAGAAGAGATGGGAGCACGGCCAAAAAACGGGGAGGTGATATCACTATCAACAGAAGACAAGAGCAAAGTGCCTATCCCTTCGCAGGCACCAAGGTATCCAAGCCGTCAGAAATTCAAGAAGAACAAAAATTACAAGAACTAAAGATCATTAACCTTTCGGACCATCCATTAAATGAGTTTGAGAAAGTAGTGTTATCTAAAGGTCTGGGCTTTTCACCTACACAAGACTTTAATCTTTTTGACACCATTATGGATTTGAACAAATTTGTCCGTAAGATAACACTAAAGAAACACTTCAGCAAGGACCCAACATTGGGTAATGATGAGAGTCCACTAGATCCTCCTGTAACTATGTCTTTGAATGAAAAATGCAATTTCTCAGAGTTATGTGACATTGCTTCATTATGTGATCTTAATATGGATAATGAGAATGAGACAAATAAAACTAAACAACAGGTAGTTAAAAATTTAAAAAAAAGTACCTTTTATCCAGTAAATTCTCGTACAGACCTCATAGAGGTTTTTCATGCCATAGTAGAACAAGATTTAACAGAACTAGCTGAGAAGAATTTAAAAAGTAGTTCAAATAAACGTAGAAACTTAAATAAGAGGGAATGGAATGCTCTAAAAAAAATAACTAACAATAAAGATCTGGTGATAGTGGATTCTGATAAGGGAGGTTCAATTGTTGTTTTAAATAAAGAACAATATCTTAAGGAAGCTATGAGACAGCTGAGTGACACCGATACTTATAAAAAATTAACCTTTAATCCCACAGTCAAATTTCAAAGGGAACTTTCTTCTTTGTTAGATGATGGTATAGAAAAAAACATTTTCACTAACAGTATATGTGATACATTATATATAGAACACCCTAGAATCCCAATTTTCAAGTTCCTGCCTAAAGTACATAAAAGCTTAACCAATCCCCCAGGGAGACCTATTATATCTGCTATTGGCTCTCTGGGGGAGAGGTTGGGGGAATGGTTGGATGCACAATTACAGCCAGTTGTCCAATCTTTACCAGGTTTCTTACGTGACACCAAACACCTGATCAGGTCTTTGCAAGAATGTAAATGTGATACAGATTGTAACTTTGTAACAATAGATGCTGTGTCCTTATATTCTTGTATACCACACGATAAAGGTTTATTGGCTATGAAAGCTATGCTGTCTAAATACTCGAACTATGATTCAGGCCTAATAGAATTTATGTTGCAAGTAACCAGCTTTTTGCTACATCATAATTATTTTATTTTTGATGGCATGTATTTCCTACAGCAGAGAGGCACTGCGATGGGGGCTAAATTTGCCCCCTCGTATGCTAATCTCTATCTAGCTGAATTTGAGGACAAAAAATTGTTCAATGTTGCAAATCCATTTAAGAAGCATATCACCTATTATACACGCTTTATAGATGATATGCTTTTATTATGGAGTGGAGACGATAGAATCTTAGTTAAATTTGTACAATATCTAAATCAGAATGATGCTAACTTAAGTTTTACATTTAGTCACTCTAAGGATGCCATACCATATTTAGATGTTAAACTTAGTCACAGTGCAGAGGGCATTGTTACTGAGGTCTTTAGGAAAGAGATCTCTGGTAATACTATTCTTAGAGCAGATTCTTGCCACCCATTTCACTTAAAAAAGGGGATACCAAAAGGTCAATATATCAGATTACGGAGGAATTGTAGCAACATAGAGAGTTATAAGAAACATGCAGAAGATCTAACTATTAGACTGAAAGAGAGAGGCTATGATGAACAAAGTTTGTTGAAGATATCGGAACAAGTGAGTAATTTTGATAGAAATAGTCTACTGAAAGATAAGGTTAAAGATATTGGATTAAAAGATGGTGTGAATTTTATTACATCTTATAGCAGACAATTTGATGACATCAGTAGAATTATTAGGAATAGATTACCAATCCTAGATAGGGATTCAGATCTAAAACACATCTCTAGTAAATGTAATTTTATCTCTCGTAAAGCTAAAACCATTGGTGATATGGCTAGAAAGGATTTTAGCAAGAAGAGCTTACACACCACACAGTCAACTAATTGGTTAACATCTAAACCAGGCTTTTATAAATGCAATGTCAGACCTTGTAAGAGTTGTAGCTATGTCACATGTGGCGATACTTTTACCTCGACTTGTACAGGACAAACATTTAAGATTAAAGAGCATATTACTTGCACTTCTACTTTTGTTATATATCTTTTGACCTGCAAGTCTTGTAATTATCAATATACAGGGTTAACATCTAGAATGCTCAAAGATCGCATAAGAGAGCATTTACTTTCCCTGGAAGCAGAAATTCCCAAAACCCCTGTGGCTAAGCACTTTGCTTTACATGGAAATAGTTCAGCTGGTTTTACATTCCAAGGGATTGAGGTAGTTAAACTAGGACCCAGAGGAGGCAATAGATATGCAGCACTGAGTAAACGAGAAGTTTACTGGATTCACACTTTAAAAACCGGTGCTCCTTTTGGTATTAATAAAATAAGTGACATCAAATTGTTCATTGACAATACATAGACCTAGGATCTGGATCTTATAATAGATATAAATTCTGATATCGCCCAGATTATATATAAAATCTTAGTGATAAACTATTCAAGTTTGGTCACCCGGAGAGCAGGCAGTATGTGTTTTTTGAATGTGTTTATACTTTATAGCATTTGACTTTTATATGATGTAATACACATTGGTAAACTTAACTGCTTATGCTCTCTGTGTGTTACCTAATATATGTATATACAATGTACATTTCACATCGTTTATTTACTAAGGTATATTAGAATATCAGTTCCCTCTTTGTATTTCCATATTATATGTTTTCAACATGTTTAAATTAACTTCAGTACACTGGGATGTTATTAATTGACGAATATTCATGTATTTAGTTACAGTAAGAATCGTTATCCCCCACACATTGAAATTGCACTATCGTTTTTAATGTGCCTATTGAATGATACAATTTTATATGAAAGCATAGTCTTAGTGTATAATAATGTATATATTTTTTTGTTTATGATCGATATTTTCAAGTTTATTTATTATGCATAATGTTTATTATTGTTTTACACGTTGGATTGGATGTTTATTTCACAATACACACAAAATTTCCATTTTTTGTTATAATTAATTATGCAGCAGGTGTGCAGGGCTTACATCCTGTTTTTAAGGAGTCCTTACACACCTGTTAGGTAGCTCTGATGAAGTGCCCAATAGGGCAGGAAACGCGTCAGCGGTAGTCAGGTCTGTGTGCTGTGCCTTTGTTTTTTACTCACGGAATTTCAATTAAAGGTGAAGTTTTAACACTTATTTCATCAGCCTTTCTGTTTTTTCGATTATTGGGTTCTATTTTTGTTACAATCAGAGGTGTTGAACTAATTTCTGTTTACTTATCATTACAAACGAGGGCTTAGCAGGGGAGCCCTTCTCAACACCTGTGTAACAAGTCGTGATGCTGCTATGAACACAGGCAGTATCTGTGACTGTTGCTACAAATTGCGCTACTAACAGTGAATATAACAGTTCCGTTTTCCTGGATCTCATCTGACATTGGATCTCATCTGACATTGGATTTCATTCTCAGAATCAAGTGAGTTTGTTATTGCTAGAACTGTCTAGCTTATGTTTTATTTATAACGATGAGTCTTGCGAATGTAAGGGGTTAACGGTCTTGGTAATCAATTGCAACAATCAACACAGGTTTACTACAATTGTTTCATAATTGGACAAAGCGATACATTGTCTCAGCTAGCACACACGAATATAATGTGCTGCTCATTTAACATTATTTTTTGCTTTTGATCCTTGCATTGAATTGCACAGCCCGAGCTGTCTGTTTACATACACACAAGTATGCATATACACACATGCACACACAAGCATACATTATACACATAAAAACACACACAAGCATACATATACACAAGCAATTACATATACACACAAGCATAAATATACACACATGCACATACACAAGCATAAATATACACACATGCACATACACAAGCATAAATATACACACATGCACATACACACACATATAAGCATACATATACAGAAGCTCTTCCCTCCTGACCTGCGTGCTGCCTGCCATACGCTGGGACCAATTAACGTTATCAGGACGATCACTTCCTCCCAGCGCTTGGCTGCAGTACAACAGGAGCCGGGGACATTTCTGGGGACATCATTTTTCCAGGTACAGTCTCCTCAATCCGGGGACTCTGTCCTAAAATCGGGGACGTCTGGTCACCCTATACTAAAAACAAATATATAGTTTTGATAGGTAAATATAAAAAAGGCTCTATTTCTGTTTAAATGTAGTGATGGCAAAAATGCTAAAAATGCTCTGGTCTTTTGGGGAAGTTTTTGTCTAAAATGCCCGGTCCTTAAAGGGTTAATACAAACATTAAAACAACTTTTCACATTAAGCTATGTGAGCCTTAAAGCCATTTAGACAAGGTAAAAAAAAAAAGGCAATAAACAAATAGAAATTAAGGTCGTTATAGCTGTGAAGTCTGGACAAGCTAAATGTAAAAACAAAGCAAACTTTATTACAAACTGTAACAAGAAGATCAAGGTCAAGTAGCAGTTGCCAAAGTTCTAACAAAGCTGAATCAGGAAGCAGCCAGAAGGATTTTTTTTTTTTTTTTACCAATTTCAGGTTGGCACTTAAAAAAAAAATCACAAATAGTATCTGTTTTCTTATCTGAAAACAATCTAATGTAAACAAAAAAACACTAACAAGGGTGCTAAATGTTTGAATATATTTTGTTCAGTTTCACTGATAGATAGATAGATAGATAGATAGATGATGGATAGATAGATAAATGTGAATATATAATGAAGATTGAAATATTTTAAGCACCATAAAAACACCATTAGGCTTAGAAACAAATATGGGCCAGGATACAAGGGGAGCGCTCAATATTGATTTCTTGGAAGCGATATTAGCACTCCACTGAGTAATACCAGCGCACGCTAATGTGTGCTGGTATTACAAGTTGATAGCACTTCCATAGGCTCAAATGAGAGACTCATTCGCGCAGAGCAGGGGGTAAGTAGCGTAGCGATGCCAGCAAATTGTAAATATATATGTATATGCTTTTATATATGTGTGTGTGTTTATATGTGTATATACACATATTAGCACATAAATATATATGTATATAAGCATATACAGGCGTACCTCAGAGATATTGCGGGTTTGGTTCCAGACCACCACAATAAAGCGAATATAGCAATAAAGTGAGTAACACTCATTTTTTTTTGTTTCCCAGTGCATATAAAAGTTATATTTACACTATACTGTAGTCTATTAAGTGTGCAATAGCATTATGTATAAATAAAACAATACACATACCTTAAAGGGACACTGAACCCAATTTTTTTCTTTTGTGATTCAGATAGAGCATGTAATTTTAAGCACCTTTCTAATTTACTCCTATTATCAATTTTTCTTTGTTCTCTTGCTATCTTTATTTGAAATAAAAGCCATCTAAGCTTTTTTGGGTTAACACTCTGGATAACACTTTTTGATTGGTGGATGGATTTTTTCCACCAATCAGCAAGGACAACCCAGGTTGTTCACCAAAATGGGCCGGAATCTAAACTTAGATTCTTGCATTTCAAATAAAGATACCAAGAGAATAAAGAAAATTTGATAATAGGAGTAAATTAGAAAGTTGCTTAAAAATTCATGCTCTATCTGAATCACAAAATAACATTTTTGGGTTCAGTGTCCCTTTAATTAAAAAATACTTTATTGCTAAAAAATGTTAACCATCATCTGAGCCTTCAGTGAGTCATAATCTTTTTGCTGGTGGTGTGTATATAGAAGTGTGTATATATGTTTATTCATGTGTATTTATATGTTTATATATGTTTGAAAAATGTCGCACACAGACTTGCTCGACACAGGGTTGTCACAAACCTTCAATTTGTAAAAAGAGCAATATCTGTGAATCGCAATAAAGTGAAGCGCAGTAAAATGAGGTATACCTGTACATATAAATTTATAGGGAGCACACAGTTCTCATAGACTGCAGTGTAAAGGCACTTTTCAGTGCCGTTTCTTTTCTAATACCCCACAACCGCTAATTTTAGTCTCCAAAAACTGCCTACAGCAGTTGTTTGTTTCTGGAAAAAAAATGCTACATTTATTTGTCATAAAAAACTATAATCCCCTCTATTTTTAGGGCATTTGGGGCACTTTTAGAAAATTAATTAGAGTTCTGATCTCTGGTTTATTTTCTAAATGCTAATTGCTACCACGCGCTTGTGTTACAATAAACCAGCCACTTGTAATGGTTGGTTATTTATCGCCCACCTGCAAACGGGCGAGCGATAAATTAGCGATCCACTTGTAATCTAGCACTATTTAAAATGTTTGGTTATTCAGGGTTGAAATATATGGGAAATGCAGCGCACACCTTATTATGTATACTTAACACATAATTTACGGTAAGCACATTATGGAGTAGTAAATATATGTGTTTTTATTGTCTCTGTAGGTCCTCCTTGCACCACTGCATGTGGTTCTTTGCCCTCAGGGATATCTGGTGCATGTTGGGGAGAAGATGTGGAATATTGTCAGATTTGTAAGTATTGTTTATTTTATTTTATTGAGTGAAGAAACATTGTTTTATAGGACTGAAAAGCATGTAGAGGTCTCAGGGGCAAATGTCAGGCAGTTTAGGCAATTGCATAAGGGTACCTGCTCTCAGTGGAACACCTTAATGGCAGATTGAGTATTTCAACTTTGCATAATACATATGTTTGTTTTCATCTATGCTGTCTGCCTATTACTGCCATTTATTACTGTACTGGGGATGTATATTCTTGTAGTATGCATACTTCTGGGAGTTGGCAATATCATGTGCACATTTTAGTAATAACATTACTAGGAACTAATTGCACCTGTTGCCATAATAGCCCTCTGATTTGGGTGATAAGGCATTTGAATGATAAAGGAACCTATAAACAATAAAGGGTTCGTCTGCAGTATTACTTTAGCAGGATTTGGGCAGTGCAATGCTTTATTTAATATCTAATTTAACTCTGCTTCTTGTTAGTGACAAGCACTATCTGTGACAGCGGCTGTCTCCGGTGTAAAGGCAATCACTCCACCCATTGCTGTCACGAGCAGTGTGCAGCTGGCTGTACAGGACCCAAGAACTCTGACTGTTTGGTGAGAACTCACATATGTATAAATGGGTTGTGTTGTGAGAGAAGGTCAATACTCCATATCAAATAGAGCCCTATCTTCTTTATAACCCAGTTATCACCCATAGATGCAATTTTGATTACTATCTGAATTACTCAAATAACTTGACAGTTTGGCACCTCCTACCATAGCTAGGAAGTCACGCACTCATCCTCAGCCCTGGCATACTCCTCTAACACGTTACCTACCTAGATATTCCTGCACCGCTGAGCATTATTGGAGAAAGTCTCAGTGTTCTGCTGACTTTCTTCACTACAAGTTAATCTTGAAATACTATTATTCTGCCCTTAATCTCTCCAAGCAAGACTACGGGGCCGAGTTATCAAAGCTTCAACTGTGAATGCGCTGGAAGTCCACGTCAAATTAGATGCAAAGTTGATCCGCCCTAGTTAACACAGCGCCAATGTTGAAATGTTCGAATTAAAGTGAAAATCAATCCTAGCATTATACAAATGCTAGGATTGACTATTGAAACAAATAAAGGGGACTTTCATTCATGAAGTATAAGATACTTCATGTACAAAGCTCCTTTATTTGATTCAATCGATTGCCGTTTTTAGCTGCTACTGCAGCCCATGGCTAAAAAATCTTTTTGCTAAGAGGTGACATTTTCACCTTTTAGCCAATAGCCGTGCGGTAAATCCGGCTTGGCGCCCATGGGAGCCGGATTTACCGCATGGCTATTGGCTAAGAGGTGAAAATGTCACCTCTTAGCCAAATTTTTTTTTAGCCATGGGCTGCTGTACCAGGTAAAAACAGCGATCAATTGAAATAAATAAAGGAGCTTTCTACATGAAGTATCTTATACGTCATGAATGAAAGTCCCCTTTATTTGTTTCAAAAGATTTCTGACATAACACATATATATATATATACAAGTATGTGCAAAGATATATGTACAAATTCTAGCATCAATAATCATTTAAAAAAAAAAAAAATGAGATAAGCGTATCATAATTTCTTGAAATACAAATACACATTAATTTATGGGAAAATATCATATATACGATTTTTTGTATAAAAAATAAATAGAAAAATAACTTTCTATTAGATATTATTGTTTGTTCAGGTATAAATCTAGCTATTTCTTTGACATTAACAGATTACAAGTAAAAGATGAGCTTTAGAAAAACATGCTTGTTCATGGACAGTAAGGAAATGGTATAAATAAAGTTGGAAAAAACAGAAAGAAACTGTCTTCATTTGATGTACATTCAGGGTAGATCATTTGATATCCACGGCATCGATTACTCTTTTTTTATCAACAGTCCGATGCTAATTGGGCCGGACTTGACGCACATGTTTTTGACAGACTTATTGATAAATAAGGCAGTTGAATGTAGATTTGCGCCAGCGATGTATGGCGAACGTATAGCCCATCGCAAATGCGTCAAGATTGTCGCCTTGATAAATCGGCCCCTACTTCTCTACTCTTATCTCTACTCTTTCTCCAAACCCAAAATGTTTGTTCTCCACTTTTAATACTCTTCTCTGCCCACCCCCACCTCCTGCTACAACTTCTCTCTCCTCAATATTTTGCCAGCCACTTCAACAACAAAATTTATTCCATCAGAAACGAGTAAATCTCTCAACATACTACCAGTCTCCAACCACCTCAACAGTTTGAAATCATCCAAAACCCACAAAGCCACAAATTCAGCTCTTTTGCCCCTGTTACTGAAGTTTCTGCCCTTATATTGTCCTCTCACCTCACTACCTGTCCCCTCAATCCCATCCCCTCACAGCTACTCCCCTCCCTCTCTCCTACCCTTACCCCTATCCTCACACACATTTTTAACCTCTCCCCCAGCACCAGTATATTTCCCTCATCTCTTAAACATGCACTAGTCACACCTATCCTCAAAAAAACCTTCTCTTGATCTAACCTCCACATCCAACTACTGCCCTTTTTCCCTACTCCCCCTTGTGTCAAAACTTCTGGAAAAGCTAGTATATACGTGCTTATCACATCTCCTCATGTTAAACTCCCTCCTTCAACCACTGCAATCTGGATTTCGCACTCAACTCTCCACAGAGACAGCAATTGTTAAAGTTACTAATGACCTACTTACATCAAAATTGAAAGGCTGCTTCTCTGATCTGTCTGCAGCCTTTGATACTGTTGACCACCCTCTTTTACTTCAAAAACATCCAATCCTTCTGAATTTACAACACAGTTCCCTGGTGATTTTCCTCCTACCTGTCTAGCAGTACCTTTAGTGTAGTCTTCTCTGGTGCATCTTCTGTCCCTTACCACTTTCGGTTGGGGTACCACAAGGCTCTGTCCTTGGTCCCCTTCTCTTCTAAATCTATACATCATCATTAGATTCCTTTAAAAAAAAGCCTCACAGGTTTCAATATAATTTGCATGCTGGTGAAACCCAAATCTACCTTTCTGCACCTGAACTATCCCCTTCCTTGCTAGCTTGTGTCACTAACTATCTTTCTCATATTTCATCTTGGATGTCCTCTCACTACCTTAAAGGGACAGTGCACACCAAAACAAGGCACAACAAAGATTTTAATTCACTCTTTCATCATTTCCCACCTTAACTATTGCAACTCCATCTTCTCTGGTTTCCCTAGCTGCCATCTATCTCCTTTACAATCCGTAATGAATGCCTCTGCCAGGCTGATCTTCCTTACACAACACTCTTCCTCTGGTGCACCTCTCTGCCAATCCCTTCACTAGCTTCCTCTAGCCTCCAGAATTAAACACAAAATTCTGACTCTTACATTCAAGGCCCTTAAAGGGACACTGAACCCAAATTTTTGGCAACTTTCTAATTTACTCCTATTATCAAATTTTCTTCATTCTCTTGGTATTTTTAATTGAAAAGCAAGAATGTAAGTTTAGATGCTGGCCCATTTTTGGTGAACATCCTGAACTTGAAATGCACCCTACTGGCAAGGCTTATCCTGCTACATACCTTTCCCTAATTACTTTTACTGATGCTCTGTTAGTCGCACTCAGACACACTATGATTGTTTTGCACTTGAATACAAAGTATCCTGTAAATATAGTTCAGATTTGAGTAATGCTCCAAACAATGTAACGATGTAAGTGCAAACTTTCATGTATATAAAAAACTCTAATCCACCTATTGGTAGAGAACATAAAAACACTGACTTGAAATGTGTATAATGTGGATAGTTAAATGCTTCATCAATCGGTATCTTTATATATTCAAAAGATTACCTTAAGTCCGTTATATGTCTCTACGTGGGTGGTAACGAGGCTCCTTGTAGTCGGAAGTAGAGACACTCCTCAGTCTCTTAAAAAGGAATCTTGAATAATGACGAAAAGGTCAGCTACAAGGAAAGCACATACAGCCGCAATATTTGCAAATAAAAGCCGACTTTATTGAAAGTCTAAGTAAAGCCCAGGTACATACAAGCTCGGAAGGGAGCACAAAGAATGAAATGTTTCATTCTTTGTGCTCCCTCCCGAGCTTGTATGTACCTGGGCTTTACTTAGACTTTCAATAAAGTCGGCTTTTATTTGCAAATATTGCGGCTGTATGTGCTTTCCTTGTAGCTGACCTTTTCGTCATTATTCCTAATTACTTTTAACTGATAACAACTGCAAAACAATGCATTTTATACTAACTTTATGACTGTGGCTAGCCTTCTTGTCTTTGGACTTAAAAGGACATAAAACACACATTTTTTCTTTCATGATTCAGATAGAGAATGAATGAACTTACCTTCCTGCTTTTCAACAAAGGATAACAAGAAAACAAAAACAATGCTATAATAGACGGGAATTGGAAAGTTGTTCAAAACTGTATGTTCTCACTGAATCATGAGAGAGAAAAAAGGGGTTTTATTTCCCTTTAAGGCCAGATTAGCTCCTCCAGATAAGGCAAATGGTGGATGGAGTTTAGCTATTGAAAAATAATTTTAGTAAAAAGGATGTTTCTTTGTTAAAAAAAAAAATGTTAAGACTTGTCTGATGTTATTCTATTGTAACACAATATAAATGTCTTGTATTTACAAGGTGTTTACCCTTGAGGTATAGAATTGGGTTATTCCACTACTGGGATCTGTTCTTAAGCAGTACCATGTACTTCTGCAAAGGTGAACTCAGAAATTGTTCTTTTGTCAGGTGTTTTCTTTATTAGGAGACTCTCTCACATACCTCATGTCTGGTCAGTGCCATAAAATATTAACTTAAAGCTACATCAACCACTAAGGGGTTGATTTATCTAATTTCTGGTGAAATGCTTGTGCAATGCCACCCCTGCTTACTGGTGCCCAGATGGCCGCTATCAGGGACTGTCAATCATCCGATTGTATTGGGAATATTTCAGTCTGCCACCTGAAAGGTGGCGGACAGGTTTAAGGAGCAGCGGTCTTATGACTTTGCCTTGTCTTTGTCCAACCATTGTTTTTATTTTTTAGACAACAGGAAGGACCCCCTTCTGCCACTCTACTCTTTCTTATTCTATTAATAGCCTGATTTCTCATTATATGTTTTCTTTAGGCGGTTATGGTCCTGTTTTCTCACCATACCAATGTTCCCTACCTAATGCTAAATCTCATTAATTTGACACAGACACATTATTTAGAATGATTTCCTGCTTCATTTGCTGTCATAATGAATGTGAGAGGAAATTGTTGTTGTTACTATAAAATCCATTTGTTCATGTTCTTGATGGTAGAATTTTGAAGACCTGCCTTTCCTGATTTGGTGCTCTTGTTCCTATTTTGTCTTTTATAAGCTGAACTGTAAAACTGAAGACAGTAGGATGGGGTCATATGATCAGGGGGTTGTTATTGAATAGTTTGTTTGCTGTTTCTTCACAGGAGACTTACTCTTCACCCATTTGTCTATAACCATTTCCTTCTTCATGTGTTGGTGCTCAGAAACTGAAGAAAAGTATTTAATTTTCTTCTAAGGGAAGGAGTTAGACTCCATGGCCAATATCAGCTCTTCTACTGTGTCATCTTGTGTAGGAACCCAGGAAACAGTAAACTCTATGACTTTCCTCCTTTTTATAAATTGTGTGTCAGTCTGTGGGGGAAATGACATATCTCCCAAGCCAATAACTCCCTCATGTATGTGCATTACAGTAGTCTCTGTCTTACTATGCTAACATGTTCTTTCAGGCATGTCGTCACTTTAATCACAGTGGGATGTGTGAGCAGCACTGTCCACCCCTTACAATCTATAACCAAGAAATATTTGAGTCTGTTTTCAACAAGGACGGCCGGTACACCTTTGGAGCGAGCTGTGTTACATCATGTCCATGTAAGTGGGATTTCATGCTGGAGAAACATAAACATTCTTCACAAATAAAACCATCTAATTGTCATCTGTTTACCATGTATCAATCTTCTTCCCATGCTTTATAGAAGACAAAATAGTAAAGCTAATTATTTGTATTAAACGTTGAGCGGACACTTACACATTTTTCTTTTTTACAATTCAGATAGAGCATACTATTTGAAACATTTTACGAATGACGTCTTTTGTCTAATTTGCATTGTTTTCTTAGGCCTAGATTTAGAGTTCGGCGGTAGCCGTCAAAACCAGCGTTAGAGGCTCCTAACGCTGGTTTTGGCCGCCCGCTGGTATTTGGAGTCAGTGATTAAAGGGTCTAACGCTCACTTTTCAGCCGCGACTTTTCCATACCGCAGATCCCCCTACGCCATTTGCGTAGCCTATCTTTTCAATGGGATCTTTCTAACGCCGGTATTTAGAGTCGTTTCTGCAGTGAGCGTTAGAGCTCTAACGACAAGATTCCAGTCGCCTGAAAATAGCAGGAGTTAAGAGCTTTCTGGCTAACGCCGGTTTATAAAGCTCTTAACTACTGTACCCTAAAGTACACTAACACCTATAAACTACCTATGTACCCCTAAACCGAGGTCCCCCCACATCGCCGCCACTCGATTAAAATTTTTAACCCCTAATCTGCCGACCGCCACCTACGTTATACTTATGTACCCCTAATCTGCTGCCCCTAACCCCGCCGACCCCTATATTATATTTATTAACCCCTAACTTGCCCCCCACAACGTCGCCGCAAGCTACTTAAAATAATTAACCCCTAATCTTCCGACCGCAAATCGCCGCCACCTACGTTATCCCTATGTACCCCTAATCTGCTGCCCCTAACATCGCCGACCCCTATATTATATTTATTAACCCCTAATCTGCCCCCCTCAACGTCGCCTCCACCTGCCTACACTTATTAACCCCTAATCTGCCGAGCGGACCTGAGCGCTACTATAATAAATGTATTAACCCCTAATCCGCCTCACTAACCCTATCATAAATAGTATTAACCCCTAATCTGCCCTCCCTAACATCGCCGACACCTAACTTCAATTATTAACCCCTAATCTGCCGACCGGAGCTCACCGCTATTCTAATAAATGTATTAACCCCTAAAGCTAAGTCTAACCCTAACACTAACACCCCCCTAACTTAAATATAATTTACATCTAACGAAATAAATTAACTCTTATTAAATAACTTATTCCTATTTAAAGCTAAATACTTACCTGTAAAATACATCCTAATATAGCTACAATATAAATTATAATTATATTATAGCTATTTTAGGATTAATATTTATTTTACAGGCAACTTTGTAATTATTTTAACCAGGTACAATAGCTATTAAATAGTTAAGAACTATTTAATAGTTACCTAGTTAAAATAATTACAAATTGACCTGTAAAATAAATCCTAACCTAAGATATAATTAAACCTAACACTACCCTATCAATAAAATAATTAAATAAACTACCTACAATTACCTACAATTAACCTAACACTACACTATCAATAAATTAAATAAACACAATTGCTACAAATAAATACAATTAAATAAACTATCTAAAGTACAAAAAATAAAAAAGAACTAAGTTACAGAAAATAAGCCCCCTAATAAAATAACAAAGACCCCCCAAAATAAAAAATTCCCTACCCTATTCTAAAATACAAAAATTACAAGCTCTTTTACCTTACCAGCCCTGAACAGGGCCCTTTGCGGGGCATGCCCCAAGAATTTCAGCTCTTTTGCCTGTAAAAAAAAACATACAATACCCCCCCCCCCAACATTACAACCCACCACCCACATACCCCTAATCTAACCCAAACCCCCCTTAAATAAACCTAACACTAAGCCCCTGAAGATCTTCCTACCTTGTCTTCACCTCACCAGGTATCACCGATCCGTCCTGGCTCCAAGATCTTCATCCAACCCAAGCGGGGGTTGGCGATCCATAATCCGGTGCTCCAAAGTCTTCCTCCTATCCGGCAAGAAGAGGACATCCGGACCGGCAAACATCTTCTCCAAGCGGCATCTTCTATGTTCTTCCATCCGATGACGACCGGCTCCATCTTGAAGACCTCCAGCGCGGATCCATCCTCTTCTTCCGACGACTAGACGACGAATGACGGTTCCTTTAAGGGACGTCATCCAAGATGGCGTCCCTCGAATTCCGATTGGCTGATAGGATTCTATCAGCCAATCGGAATTAAGGTAGGAATTTTCTGATTGGCTGATGGAATCAGCCAATCAGAATCAAGTTCAATCCGATTGGCTGATCCAATCAGCCAATCAGATTGAGCTCGCATTCTATTGGCTGTTCCGATCAGCCAATAGAATGCGAGCTTAATCTGATTGGCTGATTGGATCAGCCAATCGGATTGAACTTGATTCTGATTGGCTGATTCCATCAGCCAATCAGAAAATTCCTACCTTAATTCCGATTGGCTGATAGAATCCTATCAGCCAATCGGAATTCGAGGGACGCCATCTTGGATGACGTCCCTTAAAGGAACCGTCATTCGTCGTCTAGTCGTCGGAAGAAGAGGATGGATCCGCGCTGGAGGTCTTCAAGATGGAGCCGGTCGTCATCGGATGGAAGAACATAGAAGATGCCACTTGGAGAAGATGTTTGCCGGTCCGGATGTCCTCTTCTTGCCGGATAGGAGGAAGACTTTGGAGCACCGGATTATGGATCGCCAACCCCCGCTTGGGTTGGATGAAGATCTTGGAGCCAGGACGGATCGGTGATACCTGGTGAGGTGAAGACAAGGTAGGAAGATCTTCAGGGGCTTAGTGTTAGGTTTATTTAAGGGGGGTTTGGGTTAGATTAGGGGTATGTGGGTGGTGGGTTGTAATGTTGGGGGGGGGGTATTGTATGTTTTTTTTTACAGGCAAAAGAGCTGAAATTCTTGGGGCATGCCCCGCAAAGGGCCCTGTTCAGGGCTGGTAAGGTAAAAGAGCTTGTAATTTTTGTATTTTAGAATAGGGTAGGGAATTTTTTATTTTGGGGGGTCTTTGTTATTTTATTAGGGGGCTTAGAGTAGGTGTAATTAGTTTAAAATTGTTGTAATATTTTTCTTATGTTTGTAAATATTTTTTTATTTTCTGTAACTTAGTTCTTTTTTATTTTTTGTACTTTAGATAGTTTATTTAATTGTATTTATTTGTAGCAATTGTGTTTATTTAATGTATTGATAGTGTAGTGTTAGGTTAATTGTAGGTAATTGTAGGTAGTTTATTTAATTATTTTATTGATAGGGTAGTGTTAGGTTTAATTATATCTTAGGTTAGGATTTATTTTACAGGTCAATTTGTAATTATTTTAACTAGGTAACTATTAAATAGTTCTTAACTATTTAATAGCTATTGTACCTAGTTAAAATAAATACCAAGTTGCCTGTAAAATAAATATTAATCCTAAAATAGCTATAATATAAATGTAATTTATATTGTAGCTATATTAGGATTTATTTTACAGGTAAGTATTTAGCTTTAAATAGGAATCATTTATTTAATATGAGTTAATTTATTTCGTTAGATAAAAATTATATTTAAGTTAGGGGGGTGTTAGTGTTAGGGTTAGACTTAGCTTTAGGGGTTAATACATTTATTAGAATAGCGGTGAGCTCCGGTCGGCAGATTAGGGGTTAATAATTGAAGGTAGGTGTCGGCGATGTTAGGGAGGGCAGATTAGGGGTTAATACTATTTATTATAGGGTTAGTGAGGCGGATTAGGGGTTAATACATTTATTATAGTAGCGCTCAGGTCCGCTCGGCAGATTAGGGGTTAATAAGTGTAGGTAGGTGTCGGCGACGTTGTGGGGGGCAGATTAGGGGTTAATAAATATAACATAGGGGTCGGCGATGTTAGGGCAGCAGATTAGGGGTACATAGGGATAACGTAGGTGGCGGCGGTTTACGGAGCGGCAGATTAGGGGTTAAAAGTGTAATGCAGGGGTCAGCGATAGCGGGGGCGGCAGATTAGGAGTTAATAAGTGTAAGGTTAGGGGTGTTTAGACTCGGGGTACATGTTAGGGTGTTAGGTGCAGACGTAGGAAGTGTTTCCCCATAGGAAACAATGGGGCTGCGTTAGGAGCTGAACGCTGCTTTTTTGCAGGTGTTAGGTTTTTTTTCAGCTCAAACAGCCCCATTGTTTCCTATGGGAGAATCGTGCACGAGCACGTTTTTGAGGCCGGCCGCGTCCGTAAGCAACTCTGGTATCGAGAGTTGCATTTGCGGTAAAAATGCTCTACGCTCCTTTTTTGGAGCCTAACGCAGCATTTGTTTTAACTCTCGATACCAGAGTTAAATTTATGGTGCGGCCAGAAAAAAGCCCGCGGAGCGTTAACAGCCCTTTTACCGCCGAACTCTAAATCTAGGCCTTAGTATTCTTTGTTTTAAAGCATTCCTAGGTAGCCTCAGGAGAAGCAAAGCACTACTGGAAGCTAGCTGGTGATTGGTAACTGCACATAGATACCTCTTGTCATTGGCTCACCCAATGTATTCAGCTAGCTCCCAGTAGGGCATTGCTGCTCCTTCAACAATGGGTACCAAGAAAAAAAGCACACTTGATAATAGAAATAAAGGGGGTAATTGTTTAAAATGTTATGCTCTAGCTGACTGAATCATTAAAGAAAAAAATTGGGTTTCTTGTCCCTTTTAATAAAAAATAAGATGATTTTATACTTAAAGTGACGGAAAGGTCATAATTAAAATGTGCATGGGTGCATTTAAATGTTAAGTAGATATATGTTTGCAGTATACTACCATTAGCAAAAATGCTTTTAGTAAAAGTTATTACTGTTTTTAAGTGACATATGCACATATGCTGTGATGACCATGTGCCTCAGCAATCAAACACTGCATCTTCTTTAAGAGTCAGCAGTGGCTTAAAAGTTTTCACTGGCACAATGTCAGCGTATGCTGCTGAAACAATAACTTTTACTAGCATATTACTTAATGGAGGTGTATTGCAAAAATGCTTCCATTTGAAACTGAAATGCACTCAGATTTAACCTTTCTGTCCCTTTAACATGCCAATATCATTTTATGCAGTTACTCCTAATACAGAGGTAAAGTGTGGGTATATCCATGTGCCTGCTTTGTACACAGTGCTGATGCCATTTGATAATGCTCCCCTAGATAAAACAGGCAGATGCATATGCAAATAACTTATTTCTGTATAAGTGAGTGAAGTGTATAAATGGGGATCAGAAAAGGGATTATGAAAATAAATTCTCTATTTCTTTCCATATGGCAGGGAGAGTCCACAACTTCATTCCTTACTGTTGGGAAATACAACACCTGGCCACCAGGAGGAGGCGAAGACACCCCAGCCAAAGGCTTAAATATCCCTCCCACTTTCCCATCCCCCCAGTCATTCTTTGCCTTTCGTCACTAGAGGAGGATGGCAGAGAAGTGTCAGAAGATTCGGATAGTCCTTAACGGGTATGTTCCCTTCAAGAGAGGACTGGAGTTTTAAGTAATCATATAAACCTCTCAGTGAGAGTATTGATTAAAGTTAGAGTCTGGAGATGCAGGGAAAGTTCATTCAGACTGAGTAATCAGTGTTAACGAGTTACACTGCTTGCTTTTGCACACTCAGGTCCCTGTCAGAGCTGTCACACTTGATCCTGGATGGTAAGTCTGTATTATTTTCATATAGCAGGGACGCCTTATATAGGTGCACAGTGTGACTCCTCTATACCTCAGTAGGATTGAGGGTTAATATCTCCTCAGTGGGAGTTTATTGGGAACAGTTTGGGGAGTTTATATACTACTTTAACATTTGTGAAGAACGTTTTTAGGGCTCATTTAGACTGTGTACTTTTGGCTGGAACAGGCAGGTTTCACTTTTGTGAGTTGCGCAGCTCTTAATACCTTTGCACAGTTTTTCATAGCAGGGGAGGTCCTGCTTTGAGCACCATGTGACTGGGTGCTGCTTTATTCACTTCCTTACGATCCTGCTGCAGACAACACTCCTGAGGAGGGTTTCTTGACAACTTGTCTGGGTCTAGGAGGTGGTGAGTGCCCCAGCCATTGGTTTTGTAAAGGTGCCCTTCTTTATTTAAAACATTTATTTTTGTATAGTTTTTCTCTTTGAGGGATTACATACCTTCTATGGAGGAATCTGATAATATGTTAGAAGGTTCCACTCCTTCTGTATTGCTTTATAATACCTGCTTATATTGTGAGGAGGCTGTGGTTTGCCCATCTGTTTGTTCCAATTGCCTGGGTACTGTTTTAAAGTCAAAGAAGGGAGCTAAATCTGCTATTAACCCTAGCGCTGTTAGTCCCTCTGAGCCTTCAACCTCTCATGATTCTGTGAACCGAGAGATTACTACCCTTTCTACCCTAACCACTTTACATGCAGTTCCCCCGCGGCACAGCTATTTCTCCGTATGGAGGGGGCCTTTTTCCTGCAGACTTTACCACACAGTTACAATTGGCATTGTCCGCGGCCCTAAGTGCCCTACCTATCTCTGGATCTAGCTTGTATGCCCCAGCTATCCTAGGATGAGTTAACCTCTGTGGCGTCAGAGGGTGAACTTTCAGAGTCGGAGACTTCTATTACTAAATCTCCTCCGGCGGAGGAACCCTCCTTTAGTTTTAAAATTGAACATCTGCGTTTTTTACTGAAGGAGGTCCTGTCTACACTAGAAGTTCCAGAGGCTACGCTACCTGAGGAACCTAAGATCCCTAGATAGGGTTTATGAAGACAGGAAGGTCCCACAAACTTTTCCAGTCCCAGTTTGTATGGCGAACATTATTAGTAACTAATGGGAAAGAATTGTAACATCCTTTTCTCCCTCGGCTACTTTAAAAAAATTGTTCCAGGTCCTTTACTCTCAATTAGAGCTGTGGGGCTCCATCCCTAAGGTAGATGATGCCATTTCGACGCTAGTCAAGCGTACTACTATCCCTCTTGAGGATAGCTCTTCCTTTAGAGAACCTATGGATAAGAAGTTGGAAACGTTCCTAAGGAGAATTTTCCAATACGCAGGATTTTTATTTCAACTGGTGGCAGCAGTGGCCGCCACCTACTGGTGCGACTTCCTGTCAGAACTTATCGAGGTGGAATCTCCCCTAGAGGATATTAAGGAGAGAATTAAAGCTTTAAGAGTAGCTAATTATTTCATCTGTGATGCAAATATGCAGATTATTCGCCTAAATGCTAAGGTTTTGCGGTCCTAGAGTAGCCAGTATATCAAAAGGCAATTCTCATAAGGTAAAATGGTACTCACAATTTATAAAGGCAAAGGTAATGCCTAGGTAGACGGTCTGGGAGCTTAGCAGTGTCCCAGTGTACTGTGCACCAGTGCAAGGGCAGATCCTCCTGGAATCAAAATCGATTTCTGCAGTCTGAAAAATAGGAAAAATAAAGAGGGCGACTCCTAGTGCAGATCAATTAGGTATATTCAACCCACTAGCTGTTCCCAACAGGTGGATACTCACAAGGTGTAATGCACACTATAGTGCAAGTGAAGTATACTGGGTATATTGTAGTGGTCCAGCGCACATATAGACCAAGGTTGTTCTCTGCTCCAAAATGTTTCTGGCAGTAAATGATGAAAAGGAGACTCCAGTATAAAAAAAAAAAAAAATTTATAGAAAAAGTATTTAAAAACAATTTACAAATTTAAAATGAACAAATAACATCAGTACAACAAGCTACGCATTTATCAGCGCTAACCACGCTGTTTCCTCATGCAGGTAATACTGATATGTGACTGAAGCCTCCTATTTATGTAGCCGTTAGCCAATGTTATTGCAGGCTACACCCTGGTTACACCCTGCTACACAGGTGTTAAAGCAATTCATTAGATTACACGTTTGTAATAACAAATGTATATGATGTGCTATCACTAGCTATTAAACTGACAAAGACAGAAACAATAGATGGTAACATTATTATCATACAAAGTTGGAATACAGATTACATTATAAACAATAAAACTTGAACTGGAACCTAAATAAGGAAATAGCTCTATGCGTCCGCTGTGTCTCTACCAAGACTATCAGCGTGAAATTCATATCTTATATACCAATAGCACACTTTGAAATATGAACCTTACATAAGTGTTACTTTGAAGATCAAGGCTCCTAATATTATGTATATTAGACCGAACATCTTGGTTGCATTCAAGAAACTACTGTCCGATTTACCAAACCGGATATATGTTATAAGATATTAGGTAGAACAACGGCATATTCATGTTAAAGCGTTGTGAGATTAATCGGCCAATCAAAATTGTACTAAAGAAGGTGTGTAAATCTAAGCCAATGGCTGTGTGTTCTTAGACTTTCCGGATATATTCGTTGGAGCAAATATACTCCATATAATCTATATTACTACCACCGCAACTTTCGCACTTGGATTTACAAGTTACTGAATTAAAAAATAATAATAATAAAGAATACATTGTAAGATGTTATAGAATAGCAACATATTCGTGTTATGACAATCCCCAATTATCTAGACCAATCAGGGAGGTAATCTATGAGGGTGTGTAAAAAAACAGCCAATATGGCTTTCAAGATCACGATACCTAAAAGTCCCGCAACGGCACTACTCCACCTAAATTTACATATTCTCCCTAAACATCAGCAGATTTTCTGTGTATATCTCCTGTCATCGTGTTAAAACTAATATTGCTAGATGTTGGAAGAAAGTAACTCCCCCACGGTGGTCTGATATTCTTAACACGATGGCCTACCTGTATACAATGGAAAAAGACATGTATTATAGTCTGGACAAAGTAGACCTATTTGAAATGGTTTGGGCTGACTGGAAAGATACACACGACACTTTATGGATACCTCCGGTTAGGGCCTAAGTGACCCTATCCCTGCCACTTCGGGGTGACTCTCTGGGACGTTTCCCCCTCCCCCCTTTCCCCCCCACCTGGGTCCCTTCTTCCCCTCCCCCCCCTTCTCCCACCCCTTTTACAGCTATTTTGAAATGTACCGACTCCACTCTTTGATTTTTGAACATACAAGTTATATGTTATAGATTTTGTGTTTCTATATACTTGATGTGTGTCATATTGTGCAGGGGTCCTGCAAGTCCCCAGTTGCTGCTTTATATTGTTTAAAACGAATAAAAATTATTTAAAAAACAAACAAAAAAAAAACAGCCAATAGAAGATATGACTTCTAAATCCAGACTCCTTTCTCTTCCATTCAAGGGGAAGATCTTATTCGGACCAGGTCTGGACTCTATCATCTATACGGTTACTGGAGGGAAAGGTGCCTTCCTACCTCAGGATAAGAAGAACAGACCTAAGGGACGGCAGTCCTCTAATTTTCGCTCCTTTCGTTTGGACAAATCCCAATGATCTCAATCTTCATCCAAACCTGAGCAGCCCAAGTGCGCTTGGAAACCGGCTCAGTCCTGGAACAAGTCCAAACAGACAAAGAAGCCCGCCGATAACAAATCGTCATGAAGGGGCGGCCCCAATACAGGATTGGATTGAGTAGGGGGCAGTTTCAGGATGTTCAGGATACTTGGGTTCTGGAGGTCCGTATCTCAGGGATACTGGATAGGATTCAAATCTCATCCGCCCAGGTGCAAATTCCTACTCTCCAGACTGTCTACAAGACCAGAGAAGAGAACAGCATTTTTAGATTGTGTACGGGATTTTGTCTCCTTAGGAGTAATTATCCCGGTACCTGCATCAGAAAGAGGTCTGGGGTTCTATTCAAACCTCTTTGTGGTTCCCAAAAAGGAGGGAACTTTTCGTCCAATTCTGGACTTGAAGTGCCTAAACAAATTTTTAAGTGTCCCCTCCTTCAAGATGGAGACTATAAGATCAATCCTTCCCCTGGTTCAGGAAGGACAGTTTATGACTACCATAGATCTGAAGGATGCATACCTTCACGTTCTGATCCACAGGGTTTATTTCCAGTTCCTGAGGTTCACCTTTCTGGATCATCACTTCCAGTTAATAGCACTTCCGTTTGGCTCCTTACCTGGACAATATCTTGGTACAGGCACCATCTTTTCATCTAGCAAGGAATCACTCAGAATTTCTTCTAAGTCTTCTTCAGTCACATGGATGGAAGATAAACTTGGAAAAGAGTTCTCTTACTCAAGTGAATTTCCTGGGCACAGTTATAGACTCGGTGTCCATGAAGATCTTTCTAACAGATCAGAGACATTGCAAGCTAACAACAGCATGTCTTGCCCTCCAGGCCTCCTTGAGACCTTCAGTGGCCCAGTGTATGGAGGTGATTGGACTCATTGTGTCTTGTATGAACATCATTCCTTTTGCCAGATTCCATCTCAGACCTTTACAGCTATGCATGCTGAGACAATGGAATGGCGACCATTCCGATCAGTCATAACAGATAGTTCTGGACTTCCTGTCGAGAGACTCGCTCTCTTGGTGGCTCTGTCAAGATTACCTTTCCCAAGGCACGTGTTTCTTGATACCATCCTGGGAGATTGTGACTACGGACGCCAGTCTATCCAGCTAGGGAGTTACGATCAATATCTTGGAACTCAGGGCAATCTTCAATGCTCTGAAGACTTGGCCCTTCCTGGGTTCGTCCCAGTTTATCAGATTCCAATCAGACAATATAACTTCCGTAGCCTACATCAACCATCAGGGAGGAACGAGAAGTTTCTTAGCGATGAGAGAAGTATCTCCAATCCTAGAATGGGTGGAGGCTAACAACTGTACACTGTCAGCGATCCACATTCCGAGTGTGGACAACTGGGAAGCAGACTTCCTCAGCAGGCAATCCTTTCACCCAGGGGAATAGTCTTTCCACCCTGAGGTCTTTGTAGAGATATGCAGCAGATGGGGATGCTAGAGATAGACCTCATGGCCTCCCGTCTCAATGCCAAACTACCCAAGTACGGGTCGAGATCAAGGAATCCTAAAGCTGTTCTAATAGATGCCCTAGCGGTTCCATGGAGGTTCAGAGTCCTATATCTCTTTCCTCCATTACCTCTTCTCCCTCGTGTGGTGGCCTGCATCAAACAGGGCATCAAGGGTTAACAATTTCCAAACCTTTTATTGTACCAGGAGGAAAATAAACATGACGTTTCGGGCTCAAAATGCAAATATGTAACACTGTTAGACTTTTTATTAAGATCTAATTCTATACTTTGACCACTAGGTGGCATCTAGAACTAAAGGTTAGGTATATGATGAAATTGTATCAGATTAGTTACACCCGTGGTGACAGGTATTTAAGTAAGATGTGTGTTGTAAAAAGGTCATATGATTAAGGGCATTTGAGCCCGAAACATCATGTTTGTTTTCCTCCGGGTACAATAAAAGGTTTGGAAATTGTTAACCCTTGATGTGCTGCTGGAGTTAATCGTTTGTGGATTGTGTTGGAGCCTTCAAGCAGGGGCTCTTCCAGCGTGCACTCGTATTACCACTGGTGCTGGAGTATTACTGACTATACTGCATCAAACAGGAGCAAGCATCGATGATTCTAATTGCTCCATCTTTGCCACAAAGGACTCGGTTTGCGGATCTGGTGGGGATGTCCTCATTTCCTCCGTGGGGGTTACTTTGTTGCAGGGACCTGCTGATACAGGGTCCTTTCCTTCATCAAAATCTACATTCTCTGAGGCTGACTGCGTGGAGATTGACCGCTTATTCGTAGCCAGGAGTGGTTTTTCTGAGAGTGTCATCGACACTTTGATTTAAGCTTGTAAGCCAGTTACTCGACGCATCTACCATAAGGTGTGGCGGACTTACCTGCACTGGTGGGAGGAGCATAGTTTTTCTTGGCATAAAGTTAAAGTTGCCTGAATTTCATCTTTTCTCCAGGATGAACTGGAGAAGGGTCTATCTGCTAGTTCCCTGAAGGGACAGCTATTGGCCCTGTCGCTGTTTCTGCACAAGAGGTTAGCTGAGCTTCCGGATGTGCAGTCCTTCGTTAAGGCTCTGACTAGGATCAGACCTCTGTTTAGAAAGATGGCTCCGCCATGGAGTGTCAATCTTGTTCTTCGTGTGTTGCAGCAGGCTCCATTTGAGCCCATGCATAATGCTGACATTAAACTGTTGTCTTGGAAGGTTTTTGTTTCTATTGGGTATTGTCAATGCTCGCAGTGTCTCAGAGATTTCTGCCTTGCAATGTGAATCCCCTTACCTTGTTTTTCATGCCGATAAGGCAGTTTTACGTACTAAGTTAGGTTTCCTTCCTAAGGTGGTGTCAGATCGCAACATTAATCAAGAGATTGTTGTTCCTTCCTTGTGTCCCAATCCTTCTTCGGCGAAGGAATGTTTGCTTCACAATTTAGATGTGGTTCGTACCTTGAAGTTCTACCTTCAGGCTACTAAGGAGTTCAGACAGATCTTCATCTTTGTTTGTCATCTATGCAAGTAAGAGTAGGGGTCAGAAGACCACTACGTCTTCCCTGTCTTTCTGGTTGAGAAGTATCATCCGCCTAGCTTATGAGACGGCGGGACAACAGCCTCCTGAGGGGATTACTGCTCATTCCACTAGAGCAGTAGTTCTTCCTGGGCTTTTAAAAACGAAGCCTCAATGGATCAGATTTGTAAGGCAGCTACCTGGTCGTCCTTACATACTTTTTCTAAATTTTACAAGTTTGATGTGTTTGCTTTGGCTGAAGCAGCTTTCGGGAGAAAAGTTTTGCAGGCTGTGGTGCCATAAGATTAGGGTCTGCCTCTTTTTTGTTCCCTCCCGTTATTCCTTCAGTGTACTCCGAAGCTTGGGTATTGTTTTCCCCACAGTAAGGAATGAAGTTGTGACTCTCCCTGCCTTATGGAAAGAAAACAAAATGTATGCTTACCAGATAAATTCCTTTCTTTCCTGGCAGGGAGAGTCCATGACCCCTCTCGTAAGTTGTTCTTTGTTTGGGCGGCTCCCTTTTTGTTTTTCTTCTGGCACCTTTATACCCTGATGTTTCTCCTACTTTTCATCATTCCCTCGGCCAAATGACTGGTGGGATAGGAGAAGTGGGAGGGATATTTAAGCCTTTGGCTGGGGTGTCTTTGTCTCCTCCTGGTGGCAAGGTGTTGTATTTCCCAACAGTAAGGAATGAAGTTGTGGACTCTCCCTGCCTGGAAAGAAAGGAATTTATCTGGTAAGCATAAATTATTATTTTTTGTTAATCTTTTATGGAAAAATAACTGTTGTCACATTTAAATATATATTTTTAAACGCCTTACAGAATTTTGTATCAGGGGAAGACAAACTTACATGAAATAGGACCCAGATACTAAATTTTGAGGAACCAGACATACAGTTATTGTAGAAGCCATGGAAAGAATATGTAAAGATATAAGTAGAATAATCCAACATATAGAAAACAGAAGTAAACTTTTAGGACCGGTGGCTCCCTAGTAACCTGGATTGGTCAGTCCCTTTGTGCTATGTCAATAAAGCTAAAACTTTATGTAGTTAAGAAACTGACATTAACCCCCAACTAAACTGTAAAGTTCTAATTCTAGATGAGTATTTGGGGTTCTTACTTGTTTTATAAAACAAATGACATAGACTAAATTATGCTAATTTCTTTATCACAGATAACTACCTTTCAACTGATGATGGCTCGTGCACGCTTGTGTGCCCTCCAAATAACCAGGAGGTTACAGTGGCAGGCGTGCAAAAGTGTGAGAAATGCAACAAGGTGTGCAGTAAAGGTCAGTACCCTGCACATGTTTACAATGACTGGGTATATGGTCTATGATCTGCACTTTTACTTTACTTCAATGCTTCCTCTTTAATTCTCTTCTACAGTGTGTTATGGGCTTGGAATGGACTTTCTGAAGACGACACAAGCTGTTAATTCCAGCAACATAATGTATTTTAAAGGGTGCACCAAAATATTTGGCAGCCTGGCATTCCTTCCTGAGTCCTTCCAGCGGTAAGAACATTTTCAGCAATAATGTAAATCCCTCCCCTATAATGGGTTCCCCTTACAGATTTACACTTTTCCTTTGTAGAGTAACAGGACTACTACAATATGCATTATTTTCTATGCCTTTACACTATTAATGTTCTCAATACATTTTTTTCAAACTAGTGATAGCTCATAGTTTAAAAAAAAAAAAAAAACATTCTCCCCTTACCATTAAGTCAATGTGATAATAAAGCTGTTAAAGTAAACATTTCCATAGTGATGCCAAACGCAGACAGGTTTTTATCAAATATTGACATATTCGTTACTGACTTTTTTTTGCCTTTACCTCTCAGAATCTTGTAGGTTAAGCTAATATTATTTATTATGTCTTCTGTTATTTCAATGTGCGTATTTTAATAACCTGCAATTTTGTCTTGACAAATAGGGATAATCACAGCATTGCTCTGACCCCAGAAAGCTTGGAAGTCTTTAGGACCCTTGAGGATATAACAGGTATTGTGAAAATATAACTGGCAATGCAATACATAAAAAACAGTTTTGGGCATTATGAGCATAAACATAGGGTGTATGACCAGGGGATACACCTGGGGTGGGTTAGTCTTTAATAGCATCAACATTGTGGTTTATATCATGGTGTAGGATATCTTCACATTGAATCCTGGCCGGAGGAGTTAAGAAATCTGAATGTGTTTGAGAACTTGCGCATTGTCCGAGGGAGGGTACTTCAAAAGTAAGTGGATTTTAGCTTCTCATTACTAGTCTAACCAATATTTAGTTTTAGGTTCAGTTTTGTATTTTTAACCTGATTAAAGAAAGTTTATGCCCCACTTATCAATAGATGATTAACATTTAGGGCCAGACTACTTACCAAGAGCAGTTGGCTTTAGTGCAATCCATACAAATGACAAAATTTAAACTTTTCTGATTCAGATAGAGTACGCAATTTTAAACAACTTACCAGTTTCCAAGCTCAGAAGCAACAAAGGACTACTTGGAGCTATCTGCTGATTGGTGGCTGCACATATCTGAACCTTGTCATTAGCTCACGGTGTTTTCACCTAGCTACCAGTAGTGCATCACTGCTCTTTCAACAAAAGAACGCAGCAAATTTGAAATAATAATTTAAAGTAAATTGGAAAGTTATTTAAAATGTTATGCTCTGTGTAAATCATGAAATAAATCATTTGGGTTGGTTTCATGTCTCTTTAACCCAATTGCTGCTGGGAATTTCAGATGAAAACTTTCCCAAAGTACTGGAGAATTGTTTTAGCATTTTTGCTATAATTCCATTTAAACAGAAATAGAACCTTTTTTTTCTTTACCTACAACTATATATTTATTTTTTTGCTGGATGGCAGTTTGAAATAGATATTTATTCACAAAGAAATTATTGTAAAATTACCACACAAAAAAAGAAATATATAAAAAGATGTATTATCACATTCCACAAAAACCTGTAGCTTTCTAACTGTTGAAAAAAGTCACAATTATTCATAGGCATCCTCTGATTCAGCTAAGCCCAAAAATATGTATTTTTGTATTATTTTTTAAAATGTTAAGGTCTTTATCTGCAGCTATGCATATCATGTTCTAAAATGATGCAATGGGGTAACTCACATTAGGTATAGCAGACCTGCCTAAATTCTCAAAATTGCCCCACAAAACTATATATTTATGTATTTGTTTATTTAAAGTAGACAATCCAAAGTATTGATCTAGGCCTATTTTGGTACATTTCATGCCACCATTTGGTCAGCAAATGGTATAACAGAAAAAATGTCTTAACTTTTTCACAAACATTGGGTTTCTCACTGAAAATATTTACACACAACTACTACAGTCAAATGCCAAATGGTTGTAAAAGCTGCTCTAGGATCTCCTTTGTTCAGAAATAGCAGATATGTATGGCTTTGCCTTTGATGTTTGGTAATTAGAAGGCTGCTAATTGCAACTGCGCACCACACTTCTGAAATTCCCGGCAGTGAAAAGTTTAATCAGTTAGCTGTTAAGGTAATATTTGATGTTGTGTAGAAATTACCCTCCCAACTGACACCTCCCACCTCCCTGACCCCTCCAAACAGCTCTCTTCCCCCTCCAACTGGTCACCAGTCTTCCAGTATGCAGTTTAGGGCTTTTTTAAAAAAAAAAAAAATCTGTAGTTTAGGGATACCTCCTCACCATCCCACCTCCCTGATCCCTCCCAAATAGCTCTCTTCCCTCCCCTTCCTGTTACTGGCAGTTTTATTACGAACAAGCTTTTTTATGTTGTGTAGGGACCCATCTCTCCCCATTCCAACAGTTTTCTGTGTGTAGGGATCCATCCTTCCCACTCCCCTCCTGATAATATATTTTGCTGCAGTGTTGGGACCCACCTCTCCCTCCCCCTCCTGTAGTCAGATGCCCACCTGCCACCTTCCTTACATCTCACCGGCATCACTGAATTGATACAGTTTAAATTAACTTGCATAGTCTATCTTTTATTGCGAGTATACGTGCGCTTCAGCACAAACTTTTTACTTTCTACTCGTTATATGAGTGCAAACCTCAGAGGGGAAAAAACGTATGTCTAGCGGATGTAAAGCTCGAACACAAACGCAAAATTGTGCTGCACTCGTAATCAAGCCCTTAATTAGGACAGTATGTGATTTGGATTACTTATGGATTAGACCCTTAGGCACTATTTAATATAATGTATTGTCATCTATTTTAAAGAATAAAGACCCCTTTCATCGGAATGTTTTGATAATTCCACATTGTTGTTATTTGGTGTTACTAAGTCATCTGTCAGTGACACTCCATTAAAATATTAAATCCCTGAAATAGATATATTGAGCATTCTAGATAGGCTTAATAGTGCTTAACTATCAACAGTAGGTATTTTTTTTAACTCTTTCCCCTCTGGATTTCTGTGTAGTGGAGTTTATTCTCTGGTTCTACGCAACATTTCCATTTCATCTCTCAACCTGCGCTCCCTGATGGAAATCAGCAGTGGCTTGGTGATCATACAAGGGAATCCTAACCTCTGCTTCCTGGAGAGTGTCCAATGGACAAACTTATTCAGGAACAAGAGACAGACCATTATCCAGACAGCCAACAAACCTCTTGATCAATGCGGTAAGGAATGTTTGTTTGTGGTCATCATTTCTAAATATTCTGCACGTTGCAAACTCCATGTTTCTTAAGAAAAAAAGTATGTGCATGTCAAAAGGGAAAGTGATTTATTCAAAGAAAGGAAGGAATTCTTAATTTAATTGTAGCGCCATAGGTAATTTATTATTTATATTAATAACGGGAAATAAATTTAATAAAATAATGTCATATTTATTGGGTGTAGTATTCAATAAGACTAAATTCTTATATGGTTCTCCTCCATATATTCACCTAGGTTATATTGTGGCTGCCAAAATATCACCACATCATTGCCATGTCGGTTAAAGGGACAGTCTAGTCGAAATGCAAAATGAAACTTTCATGATTCAGATAGGGCATGCAATTGTTAACAACTTTCAAATTTACTTTTTATCATCAAATTTGCTTTGTTCCCTTGGTGGTATTTTTGAAAAGCTAAACCTAGGTAGGCTCAAACTGATTTCTAAACCGTTGAAAACCGCCTCCTAGCTCAGAGCATTTTGAAAAATTTTCACAGTTAGACAGTACTAGTTCATGTGTGTCATATAAATAATATTGTACTCACTCCTGTGGAGTTATTTAGGAGTCTGCACTGATTGGCTAAACTGCATGTCTGACAAAAGCACCGATATAATGGGGCAGTCTGCAGAGGCTTAGATACAAGGTAATCACAGAGGTAAAAAGTATATAAATATAAACGTGTTAGTTATGCAAAACTGGGGAATGGGTAATAAAGAGATTATCTATCTTTTTAAACTATAACAATTCTGGTGTAGACTGTCCCTTTAAATTCAAATTGTGTTAACCCCTAGAATGTCAAGAGGGATTTGAACACTATATTCTAATCCCAAACCAAAACCCAAATCAATGAAATGATTGCATAGGTAACATTGTTGGTGCATGTTGGATCTAACTAGTGATACTTTTATGTTATTAAAGGGACAGTCTACAGTAGAATTGTTATTGTTTTAAAAGATAGATAATCCCTTTATTACCCATTCCCCAGTTTTACATAACCATCACAGTTATATTAATATACTTTTTACCTCTGTGATTACCTTGTATCTAAGAACCTTCTTCCAGCCCTCTGATCACATGACTGTGACTGTTTATTATCTATTGTCTTGCATTTAACATTGTGCTGTGTTGAATCTTAAATAACTCCCTGTGCCTGTACACAGTGTTATCTATATTGCCCACGTGTACTTTTAGTCTCTTTGTGTTAAAAATAAATTTAAAAAGCACGTGATTAGAGGCAGCCTTCAAGGGCTTAGAAATTAGCATATGAGGCTGCCTAGGTTTAGTTTCAACTAAGAATACCAAGAGAAAAAAGCAAATTTGATGATAAAAGTAAATTGGAAAGTTGATTAAAATTACAAGTCCTATCTATATATTGAAAGTTTAATTTTGACTAGACTGTCCCTTTAATGTAGCCAGATACTCCTCAATGTAAGGCCAGGGGTCACAATGCATGAATGCACCACTCCAAGGCTTGCACAGATCAGTGGATCTATCATTGTGACTGACACACTCATGCTCAGCTAAGAAAGCTTTTAAATCTAGCCTGTAAGGAGTTCTTGTAGACTGGATTTGAGAAACACTGGATTAGATGGATCTTTTGGTTATTAACTGCCATCTGCATCTACTACATGCCTTTGCCTTCTCCTAGTGGAGATTCTGCATCTACTACATGCCTTTGCCTTCTCCTAGTGGAGATTCTGCATCTACTACATGCCTTTGCCTTCTCCTAGTGGAGATTCTGCATCTACTACATGCCTAATACACATTCTTTAAATTCATGTTCTGCCATCAATTATAAGGTAAAAAAGCAATTACCATCGGCTAGATTACGAGTTTTGTCGGTAATGGTGTGCGGTGCTAACAAGCAGTTTTCTTTCACCGCTCACCTACAGACAACGCTGGTATTACGGGTTTTTACAAACCCGGCGTTAGCCGCAGAAAAGTGAGCAGAGAGCAAAATTTTGCTCCATGTCTCACCTCAATACCAGCGCTGCTTACAGTAGCGGTGAGCTGGCAAAACGTGCTCGTGCACGATTTCCCCATAGGAATCAATGGGGGAGAGCCGGCTGAAAAACAAAACTAACACCTGCAAAAAAGCAGCGTTTAGCTCCTAACGCAGCCCCATTGATTCCTATGGGGAAATAAAATTTATGTCTACACCTAACACCCTAACATGAACCCAGAGTCTAAACACCCCTAATCTTACATTTATTAACCCCTAATCTGCCGCCCCGACATCGCAGACACCTGCATTATATTATTAACCCCTAATCTTCCGCTCTGGACACCGCCGCCACCTACATTATATGTATTAAATCCTAATCTGCTGCCCACAATATCGCCGACACCTACATTATATTTATTAACCCCTAATCTGCCACCCCCAATGTCGCCGCAACCTATCTACACTTATTAAGCCCTAATCTACCGCCCCCAACGTTGCCGCCACTATATTAAAGTTATTAACCCCTAAATCTAAGTCTAACCCTAACACCCCCCTAACTTAAATATAATTTAAATAAATCTAAATAAAATTACTACAATTAACTAAATTATTCCTATTTAAAACTAAATACCTATAAAATAAACCCAAACCTAGCTACAATATAACTAATAGTTACATTGTAGCTAGCTTAGGATTTATTTTTATTTTACAGGCAACTTTGTATTTATTTTAACTAGGTAGAATAGTTATTAAATAGTTATTAACTATTTAATAGCTACCTAGTTAAAATAAAGACAAATTTACCTGTAAAATAAAACCTAACCTAAGTTATAATTACATCTAACACTACACTATAATTAAATTAATTCCCTAAATTAACTACAATTAAATACAATTATCTAAAGTACGAACCCCCCCCCCCCCCACACACTAAATTACAGAAAATAATAAAATAATTACAAGTTTTTTAAAATAATTACACCTAATCCCCCTAATAAAATAAAAAAGCCCCCCAAAATAATAAAAAGCCCTACCCTATACTAAATTACAAATAGCCCTTAAAAGGGCCTTTTACGGGGCATTGCCCCAAAGTAATCAGCTCTTTTACCTGTAAAAAAAGTACAATACTCCCCCAACATTAAAACCCACCACCCACCCAATCCCCCCTTAATAAAACCTAACACTAACCCCTTGAAGATCACCCTACCTTGAGAAGTCTTCACCCAACCGGGCCGAAGTCCTCAACGAAGCCGGGCGAAGTGGTCCTCCAGACAGGCAGAAGTCTTCATCCAAGCCGGCCAGAAGAGGTCCTCCAGACGGGCAGAAGTCTTCATCCAGACGGCATCTTCTATCTTCATCCATCCGGCGCGGAGCGGGTCCATCTTCAAGACATCTGACGCGGAGCATCCTCTTCGTTCTTCATCCGACGACTGAATGAAGGTTCCTTTAAATGACGTCATCCAAGATGGCGTCCCTTCAATTCCGATTGGCTGATAGAATTCTATCAGCCAATTGGAATTAAGGGAGAAAAAAATCCTATTGGCTGATGCAATCAGCCAATAGGATTGAACTTCAATCCTATTGGCTGATTGGAACAGCCAATACGATTGAGGTTGCATTCTATTGACTGTTCCATTCAGCCAATAGGATTGAAGTTCAATCCTATTGGCTGATTGCATCAGCCAATAGGATTTTTTCTACCTTAATTCCGATTGGCTGATAGAATTCTATCAGCCAATCGGAATTGAAGGGACGCCATCTTGGATGACGTCATTTAAAGGAACCTTCATTCAGTCGTCGGATGAAGAACGAAGAGGATGCTCCGCGTCGGATGTCTTGAAGATGGACCCTCTCCGCGCCGGATGGATGAAGATAGAAGATGCCGCCTGGATGAAGACTTCTGCCAGTCTGGAGGACCTCTTCTGGCTGGCTTGGATGAAGACTTCTGCCCGTCTGGAGGACCACTTCGCCCGGCTTCGTTGAGGACTTTGGCCCGGTTGGGTGAAGACTTCTCAAGGTAGGGTGATCTTCAAGGTGTTAGTGTTAGGTTTTGTTAAGGGGGGATTGGGTGGGTTTTAGAGTAGTGCTGGGTGTGTGGGTGGTGGTTTTTAATGTTGGGGGTATTGTACTTTTTTTTTACAGGTAAAAGAGCTGATTACTTTGGGGCAATGCTCCGCAAAAGGCCCTTTTAAGTGCTATTTGTAATTTAGTATAGGGTAGGGCTTTTGATTATTTTGGGAGGCTTTTTATTTTATTAGGGGGATTAGATTAGGTGTAATTAGTTTACAAAACTTGTAATTATTTTATTATTTTCTGTAATTTAGTGGGGGGTTTTCCGTACTTTAGATAATTGTATTTAATTGTAGTTAATTTAGGGAATTAATTTAATTATAGTGTAGTGTTAGGTGTAATTGTAACTTAGGTTAGGTTTTATTTTACAGGTAAATGTGTCTTTATTTTAACTAGGTAGCTATTAAATAGTTAATAACTATTTAATAACTATTGTACCTAGTTAAAATAAATACAAAGTTGCCTGTAAAATAAAAATAAATCCTAAGCTAGCTACAATGTAACTATTAGTTATATTGTAGCTAGGTTTGGGTTTATTTTATAGGTAAGTATTTAGTTTTAAATAGGAATAATTTAGTTAATGATAGTTATTTTATTTAGATTTATTTAAATTATATTTAAGTTAGGGGAGTGTTATGGTTAGGGTTAGATTTAGGGGTTAATAACTTAAATATAGTGGCGGCGATGTTAGGGACGGCAGATTAGGGGTTAATAAATGTAGGTAGGTGTCAGCGATGTTAGGGACGGCAGATTAGGGGTTAATAAATGTAGGTAGGTGTCGGCGATGTTATGGACGGCAGATTAGGGGTTAATAATATTTAACTAGTGTTTGCGATGCGGGAGTGTGGCGGTTTAGGGGTTAATATATTTATTATAGTGTTTGCGATGTGGGAGGGCCTCGGTTTAGGGGTTAATAGGTAGTTTATGGGTGTTAGTGTACTATTTAGCACTTTAGTTAAGAGTTTTATGCTACGGCGTTAGCCCATAAAACTCTTAACTACTGACTTTTAAATGCAGTACCAGTCTTGACAGGAGAGGCTTTACCGCTCACTTTTTGGAAGACTCGTAATACCGGCGTTATGCAAGTCCCATTGAAAATATAGGATACGCAATTGTTGTAATGGATTTACTGTATTTTCGATTCTGACCAAAAAAGTGAGCGGTGAGCCTGTCATTTCAAGACTCGTAATACCAGCGGGCGTTAAAAAGCAGCGTTGGGACCTCTCAACGCTGCTTTTTAAGGCTAACACAAGACTCGTAATCTAGCCTTTTGTTTGGTGACTGGAAACACTTCTACAGGACATGCATTGTTAATTCTGATGAAGAGCAGACTTAGATAAACTCTGACAAGTCCGGGAAGAGTCAGGTGAGTTGTCAGTAGCCAGGCCAGATTTTAGCACCAGAAGGTCAGCCAGAATAATCCAGAGAGCAGTTCCAATAGTCTTTAACCAGGTAGAAAGAATGAAATTTAAGGAACAAATAAGGGCTAGGCAAATAACATAAGTCAGGAGACAGTCCAAAATCAAAATCAGGAGGGCAGTCTGGGAACAAAAACTCTAATTCAGAGATGACTTCCCATCCAGTCTTGGTGCCAAAGTAACTGCAGGGGTCACTTCAGATAAAGAATAATAATAAGCACTATCCTTAGTGCACTTACAGTCCTTAACTTCATGAAGTTAAACAGTTCACCCTGCACTGTCGGCTGCCCTTATTTGAAGGTTTCTTACAGCATCACAGGATTTCTATCGCCACAGCCATTCTAAAACTAGCACGCCCACAACCCACAGTCCTAGCCTTGCAGTAGAGTGTAGCATTTACCGCGCCTGGGGACTCGACATCAGTACAGTGTAAATGGCACATTTTGAAGACTTTCATATGGAATACAGTGAAGAGATTAAATTACCTTTTTATATGCAATTCTTCAAAGAAGCCTCAGCACTACTTTGTAAATGTACCCCAACCGGGTCTCCTTTATTGGGAAGTACAACACACTAGAGTTACATTTTGGGCAACAACCAGCCCTTAATCATGCTAAAAAACATAGTAGCAAGCAGACATATACTGTATATCCATCCCCATTAAATTCATCTGTATATACCCAATCACCTTTATATTACCATTGGGGATAAAGAGGTATAATACCTATTCTTTCAATATAATCCATAGGTTTTCTAATGAAAGAAGTTGAAATTGTTTTATCCCACACATTTTTGTATTTCATTAATATATTAGGCCAAGTTAATGTTGTTGATGTTAATTTTGAGATGCAAAGCGTTACACCATTTGGCTTGTGTAAAGTCATATTGGCAATCTGTTATGAGAAGTCATGAAAACATATCATATGAGTAATTATTGATACTATTTTTTATTGTATTGTATTTGTATGGTGGCATGGAAGTACAAACATGTACTGTCATTAAAATGACTGTTTACCACAAGGGTGTCCACTTTCACCTCTTCTTTTCGCCCTCGCAATCGAACCATTAGCGGAACAAATCAGACAAGATAAGAAAATAGATGGTGTACGTCTGCATGGCACTGTCCATAAAATAGCGCTCTTTGCCGACGACATAACAATATTCTCTTCAGACCCTCTAACTTAATTCCCGAGGCTGAAGGAAATCTTAGACTCCTTTGGTTACATGTCCCTTTACAAATTAAATTTAGATAAAACAGAAGTTTTCACCTGGGGCTTCCCCCAAGACACAGTAGACACCCTAATGACCCAATACAGAGTACATTGCGCCAATAACTTCATCTCACACTTAGGGGTCAAGATATCGAACAATATCCCTCAGATGATCAAAGACAATTATTTGCCCCTTTTAGCCGAACTTCGCACTCTGAAAGACAAGTGGGATTACACTCACATATCATGGATAGGCAGACTAACGGCCCTCAAGATGTCATTCCTACCCAAAATTACTTATCTATTTAGATGCCTTCCTTTCCGTATTCCGGGGTCTCTCCTTCATCAATTTCAGAGCGAATTCACAAAATATATATGGCAGCATAAACCCCCTAGAGTGGCGCATAAAATTCTCCAAAGTCCCCTCAGTAGAGGAGGCATAGCCTCCCCTTCGATAACAAGGTATTATGAAGGAGCCATGCTCACTCACATTTCGCAATGGGGGACGAAGGACTCTCCTAGTAAATGGAAAACTATAGAACAAGCCTCACTCCCAAACCACATATTTCTACCTGACTTGATTTGAATCCCTACCCACATACGACGGACCACAGACATTAGTAACACCATAATACGAGAATGCCTCGTCATGTGGGATAAGCTGAGACATTACCCACATATCGCCCCGCATCCCTCACCCATCACTTCCATGACGGGTCTCCTCCGAGGTCTACCTGACTCTCACCCTCAAGGCTGGACACGAGTAGGAATACAGACAGTAGCTGACTTTTGGGTCACTTCACCAGCTCCACGCTTCATGACACTCTCAGAAATAAAGGCTGGCTTCGACTTACCCAGACACATGACATTCGAATATACAAGACTAAAGAGCTTTCTTCTTAGCTGGGGCTTCCAACCTGAATTGCACCGTGCACGAACACTCTGGGAAATGACTTGGCAGCAAGGTAGCAAATTACATAGGCCTCTATCAATACACTACACCTTAATAGGAAACTTAGACTCTGAAAACAAGCTCCCTCACTTACTCAAATGGGAATCGTTTCTGAACGTGACCATACCCCCACAGGCATGGCAACATGTAATCTCCCTCACCAAAAAAACACTACACTGTGTTACACTCTTCGAAACTTATTACAAACTCTTAACACATTGGTACCTCACTCCTGCCAGACTAAACAAAATGTTTGACTCTGCATCTCCTTTATGTTGGCGTAACTGTGGTAAAAAAGGAGATTCTTTACACATATGGTGGGAATGTCCCAAGTTGAGACCCTTATGGAATACTTGTTTCCGTACGCTAGCGGGACTAGGTATAGCACTTCCCACAACTCCTTCCAATGCCCTTTTACACATAGGCATTCTTAAACTACCTAAACACCAAGCATGCCTGGCAATTTATTTGTTAACAGCTACTAAAGCGACTATAGCCAAGGCATGGAAAACCAAGACGCCCCCAAAATGCATCCTAAGTTATATGGCATATATCTATAATATGGAGAAACCTATCTTTTGCTTCCTAAATAATTCGGACCTGTTTGAACTAGTGTGGGCAGATTGGCAATCCTGCCACACCACTACTTGGTCCCCGAATACTAGAGTAAATACGCATTAGATGACCTCTGATGTCTATCCTCTGAATAAGAACTTCCCTTCTACCTCTAACGCTACTATCACCCTTCCTCTTCTCTCCAACCCCTTCCCCATCCCAACTAACCTACCTCTTATGATAAGAGCTATATCATGCTCACTCTCCATTTTATGAATACATTCCAACCTGAAATGTTGAAATTGTTTCAATTTTCTGTTTATATATCCTGTAGGAGCCTGTGTGCTCCAAAAACACTCACTACGTTATCTTTGTAATTGAGAATATTATTTATCAATAAAAAAAAAATTTTTGAAAAAAAAAAAAAAAATGACTAACTTTCAGCTTCTTCTTAAAAAAAAAAGGTAAAGGGACATGAAACCAAAAATGTTTATTTTGTGAATCAGATGGAGCATAACATTTTAAACAACATTTAGGTTTACTTCTATCACTCTCTGAGAGCTAGCTGAACACATCGGATGGGCCAATGACAAGAGGCATATATGTGCATCCATCAATCAGTAGATAACACATTGTAAAGTGTGTGTAGGTTATTGTCTTTCAGTTACTATTAACTTCAATAAGAGCCAAAAACAGCCTTCTGCCTTCCACTGCGGTACTTTGGCTAGTGCAAAACAAATATCTGACAGTATTGTAAATAACTGCTATGGTGGTATCAGCCATCTGAAGAACAGCAACACCAGCAACATAAACTTAGTTTGCAATAACTACAGTTTTTCCAGTTGTCACAAGAACAAAATGTAGTTGTTTTTAACAGACAGCATTTTTCCCCCTCTGATCTTGCAGAAAATGACGGGCAAGTGTGTTTTAATCTCTGTGATGATGGCAAGTGCTGGGGTCCTGGGCCCTCACAATGTGTCCAATGTAACGGCTTCTTGCGGGGACATGATTGTGTGGAGTCCTGCAATGTCTTAGAAGGGTGAGTTTACAGCCTATTGTATAGTCTAAAAAATTATATGGAGTGGGATTCCAAGAAGGGTCCTCAGACAGTCTCTGTACAGTCCAAGCTGCTGGTTATTTCCTGAGGTTTTGATTTTACAGGGAACCAAGAGAGCATGTTAATGGGACTCAATGCATAACCTGTAACCCCCAGTGCCTCCTGCAGAATGCAACCGAGACATGCTCTGGCCCTGTAAGTATGAAAGTTTCACTGTGCAGCAAATATATATATACTGTATATATATATATATATATATATGTGTTTAGCAGTGGAGGATCTATTTTTTACATTTCATCTCTTGTTGCCTTCACAGTCTTTATGTGCTGGTATGCCCCATCCCTGTCAGCTGTCTCTGGGCTTTCTTGCCTTTCATTGCACTAGCCCTGTTTAATAGTCTAGCAGTTTGTTGCTTTCCATGGTTGTCTGTCACTATGTCTCTGAATGTATTCTAGCTTGTTAAGTGTTATCCCTCTTCCTTCTTGCTCCTGCTGAGACTTTCTACACAGCTTTTTCAATTTTCCATATCCTGACTGTCTCTTGCTGTAACAATGCTTCTCAGTCTAGATTGTGATGAATCTCAAATTTCTCGCTGTTATTAGCACAGCTCAGAGTTATCAAAGAGATTTCTTTCCCCAGGATGCCAATCAGTGTGTGGCATGTGCACATTACAAAAATGGAGAGGACTGCGTTGAGCAATGCCCAAAAGGGATCAAGGTGGATTTCATTGTTACTATTTGGAAGTACCCAGACGCTGACGGCATTTGCCAGCTGTGTCCTGTTAACTGCTCCCAATCGTAAGATATTATCTGGCTTTACTTTGCAATTTTATGTTTGTTGCACATTTTTTATGAGATAAATTGCCTGATGATGAACCACACAACAGAGTCCATAGTAGTCCATATTAGATAATAAATCATAATTAATGAGTTTCAGGTGTGAGTAGTTTGCTGAATAATGATGTCTACCAGCCATCATGTAGTGTGTGGCTACATATCTGACTTGTTTCATTGTCATAGGTGTGAAATGATGGATGACATTGGATGTCCTGTTCTGCAGAAGCAAAGGTAAATGATGCTTCAAGAAATCAGGTCCACTGGAAACTGGTTTTAGTGACATACAATTTCAAGCTGCCAGCATTCTGTGCTCTGCTTTGTGATCTTTAATTCCTTCTTCTATCTGTCTACAGTAACAGTCTCATGATTTTGTCAACTGTTGGTGGAAGTTTCATCATTTTAATTTTTACATTGGTCTGTTGTGTGGTGTATAAGCGCCGTAAACGACTGAAAAAGAAGCACACTATGAAGCGCCTCTTGCAGGAGAATGAGGTGTGTGTGGATTTTAGATTATCTGTTATATACAATGTAAGTAGCTCAGACTACTGTCTCAAGGATTCTTTACACACCTCTCTCTCTCTATGTAGCTCGTGGAACCGCTTACTCCCAGTGGAGCCATCCCTAACCAGGCCCAGATGAGAATCCTCAAAGAAACAGAACTTAAGAAAATGATGATTTTAGGATCTGGTGCATTCGGCACTGTCTATAAGGTAAGAGTCAGTTTTGTTTTTCATTGACACTGCAGCCCCTCTGTCCGCCACATTCACACTAAAGACCTCATATCAGTCCTTGGTTTTATATATATATATATATATATATATATATATATATATATATATATATATATATATATATATAGTCTCAGAATAAAAATTACAGAAGATGACTAGGAAATCCAGCTTTGTATATGCATAAACATGTTTGTATGCATTGCAATATAAATTAGACTGTAATTGCTTTAAAAAAAAAGTTCAGTGCATCTTTAGAGAATGTTATGTAAAACATACATATCCTAAATATATATATTTTTGGAGGGTACGTGAAATAATATATATAGAGTTTCTGGTTTAACTGAAGCAGCCCAAAATAGTAACACATAGGGGCATATGTATCAAGCAGTTATGAAGCAGCGGTCACAAAGACCGCTGCTCCATAACCTGTCCGCCTGCTCTGATCAGGCGGACACACATCGCCGTAAATCAACCCGATCGAGTACAATCGGGTTGATTGACACCCCCCTTCTGGCGGCCGATTGCTCGCCGTATTCAGCGAGGTCTGGCGGACCTGATCCGCAGTGTCGGATCAGGTCTGCCAGACCTTAATAACTAGAGGCCATAGTCTTTAAAGGGACATAAAACAAGTGGGGATAGAGACAAAATATAATATGTACTTTAATTACTTTACCTGCAAATTTATACTGCACTGCCTCGCCATTAACACTTTCTTTTAAGTTTCCAAATTGTGGATGGATCAGACTCCTCCATACAGCATGGTTATATAACAAATTTTGCTTATTTTTAAAAATGATTTCAAAATACTTGCCAGCAATTTTTAAACAATTTTCTTTCCTAAGACAGAGAGAGTCCACAACGTCATTCCAATTACTAGCGGGATATTCACTCCTGGCCAGCAGGAGGAGGCAAAGAGCACGCCAGTAAAGCTGTTGAGTGTCACTTCCCTTACCCATAGCCCCCAGTCATTCTCTTTGCCTCTGTCAATAGAGGATGTGAAGTTCGGTGTCTGAAGATATTTATTCCTTTTTCAGGTACTTTTTCCTGCAAGCAAGGATTTGGGGTTAGCTGTGTCCACGTCAATCTCTTGAGTACGAGTAGTGGTGGCTTTTAAGCAGTTATAAAGTGGTGAGGTGGTCCTTGCTTTGCTTTCTAACATATTTGCTGCCCTAGTTATAGAAATCCAGAGTTGGTTACTCTGTTCTATCTTTCTCCTACATTGGTGTATCCGGTCCACGGCTTCATCCTTACTTGTGGGATATTCTCAATCCCTACAGGAAGTGGCAAAGAGAGCACACGGCAAAGCTGTCCATATAGCTCCCCTCAGGCTCCGCCCCCCCCAGTCATTCTCTTTGCCGCTCTAACTAGTAGCATCTCCCCGGGGGTGGTAAAGAGTATGTGGTGTTAGTTGTAGTTTTTTATTTCTTCTATCAAGAGTTTGTTATTTTAAAATAGTGCCGGCTTGTACTATTTACTCTGCAGCAGAAAGTGAAGAAGATTTCTGCTAAGAGGACTATGATTTTAGCACCAGTAACTAAAATCCATTGCTGTTCCCACGCAGGACTGTTGAAACCAGATAACATCAGTTGGGGGGAACAGTTTGCAGGCTTAACTGCTTCAGGTATGATCAGTCATTTTTCTAACAAGACCCAGTAATGCTAGAAGACTGTCAGAAATTCCCTCTGGGATAGGTAAGCCATTGTTATTAGATACAGCAATAAAAGGATGGCTTATTTTAAGGGCTTATGCTGGTTGACACTATTGTGGGCTAATTGATTGCTTTTTAGCAAGTTTTCAACTTAAATAGGTGTTTTTTTATCAACTTAAAACACTTTTGGGGATTAATTTGCGCCTGGCACTTAGTTGGACACCTAATCTAGTCAGAAAGGCCCCTCCACTCTTGTATGCAGAGGAAGGAAGCCTCATTTTCGCGCCTCAATTGTGCACTTGTTTTGACTAGCCAGTTCATGCAGCTTCACGTGGGGAGTCCGGAGGCATCAGGAAGGGCTCCAGGGAGGCTTATATTCTTACCAAAATAACCCTAAGGAAGGTAAAAGCCACAGGGCAAGCTGTGGCAGAGTACTGTAGTGTGTTAACCGGTTAACTGCTGTTTTTAGCTCCGGTTTGGGCATTAAGGGGTTAATTGGTCTGAAAATTTGTGTTTTCAAAGCATTATAACACTGTGGTGAAAATTTCATAAAAATTGGATGTGTTTTTGATGGTTTTTTGATGTTTCAGTAATAAAGTGTGCACTTTTATTATTTAAAGAGACAGTAAAGTTTTTGTCAAAAATAAATTTTATTGCATTGAAGTTACTTTTAAGTCTGTTAAACATGTCTGAACCTTCAGATAGCCTATGTTCTCTATGTTCAAAGGCCAAGGTGGTTCCCCCATTAAATTTATGTGTGAAATGTGCTATAGCGTCCAAACAGCTTAAGGACCGTACAATTACACTTAAAGATATAGCCCAAGATGATTCTTTAGCTGAAGGGTGTGAAGATAGCTCGCTATCCTCCCCTTCTGTGTCAACACCAGCTATGCCCGCGCAAGTGATGCCCAGTACATCTAACGCACCAATTGCGATTACTATGCAACAGTTAGCGGCAGTAATGGATAATTCTCTCTCAGCATTTTTATCCAAACTGCCAGCTTTTCCTAGGAAGCGTGATTGCTCAGTTTTAAACACAGAAAATGAGCAAGCTGACGCAGAGGATAATTTATGTGTAGTGCCCTCACATCAATCTGACTTGGCGGTGAGGGAGGGCCTGTCTGAGGGAGTAATTTCTGACACAGGGAAAGTTTCTCAGCAGGCAGAGCCTGATGCCATAGCATTTAAATTTAAGCTAGAACACCTCCGCGCCCTACTTAAGGAGGTCCTAGCTACACTTGATAATTGTGATCCTTTGGTGATCCCTGAAAAATTGTGTAAAATGGACAAATTCTTAGAGGTCCCAGTACACACTGATGCATTTCCGATACCTAAGAGGGTGACGGATATCGTGACTAAGGAGTGGGAGAAGCCAGGTGTACCCTTTGTTCCCCCTCCTATATTTAAGAAAATGTTCCCAATTGTTGACCCTAGAAGGGACGCATGGCAGACGGTCCCTAAGGTAGAGGGGGCAGTTTCAACGCTAGCTAAGCGCACGACTATACCAATAGAAGACAGTTGCGCTTTCAAAGATCCTATGGATAAAAAATTAGAAGGTTTACTTAAGAAAATCTTTGTTCAACAGGGTTTTCTTCTTCAACCAATTTCTTGCATTATTCCTGTAACCACTGCAGCGGCTTTTTGGTTTGAGGAACTAGAAAACTCGCTCCAAAAGAAGACTTCTTATGATGAAGTCATGGACAGAATTCACGCCCTGAAGTTGGCTAATTCTTTCATTACAGACGCCGCTTTCCAGTTAGCTAAATTAGCGGCAAAAAATTCTGGTTTTGCAATTGTGGCGCGCAGAGCGCTTTGGTTAAAGTCTTGGTCGGCGGATGTGTCGTCCAAAACAAAATTACTTAATATTCCTTTTAAGGGTAAGACCCTATTTGGGCCAGAGTTGAAGGAAATTATTTCAGATATCACTGGGGGAAAGGGCCATGCCCTTCCACAGGATAGACCTTTCAAGGCTAAAAATAAGTCTAATTTTCGTTCCTTTCGCAATTTCAGGAACGGACCGACTTCCACCTCTACAGCCACTAGGCAAGAGGGTAACGCATCCCAGCCCAAACCAGCATGGAAGCCATTGCAAGGCTGGAACAAGGGCAAACAGGCCAAGAAGCCTGCTGCTGCTACCAAGACAGCATGAAGGGGTAGCCCCCGATCCGTGACCGGATCTAGTAGGGGGCAGACTTTCTCTCTTTGCTCAGGCTTGGGCAAGAGATGTTCCGGACCCCTGGGCACTAGAAATTGTTTCTCAGGGGTATCTTCTAGAGTTCAAGGACCTTCCTCCAAGGGGAAAGTTCCACATGTCTCGCTTATCTTTAGACCAGATAAAGAGACAGGCATTCTTACGTTGCGTAGAAGACCTATTAAAGATGGGAGTGATACACCCAGTTCCAACAGCGGAACAAGGACTGGGTTTTTACTCAAACCTGTTTGTAGTTCCCAAAAAAGAAGGAACTTTCAGGCCAATTCTGGACTTAAAAATTCTAAACAAATTCCTCAGAGTTCCATCATTCAAAATGGAAACCATTCGGACAATTTTACCAACGATACAGGAGGGTCAATACATGACTACCGTGGACTTAAAGGATGCATACCTCCATATTCCTATCCACAAAGATCACCATCAGTTCCTGAGGTTCGCCTTTCTGGACAAACATTACCAGTTCGTGGCTCTTCTCTCCCAGAATTTTCACAAAGGTGCTAGGGTCCCTTCTAGCGGTGCTAAGGCCGAGGGGCATTGCAGTAGCACCTTACCTAGACGACATTCTAATACAAGCGTCGTCCCTTCCCAAAGCAAGGGCTCATACAGACATTGTTTTAGCCTTTCTCAGATCTCACGGGTGGAAGGTGAACATAGAAAAAAGTTCCCTGTCCCCGTCCACAAGGGTTCCCTTTCTGGGAACAATAATAGGCTCCGTAGAAATGAAGATTTTTCTGACAGAGGTCAGGAAGTTAAAGCTTCTGAACGCTTGTCGAGTTCTTCAATCCATTCCTCAGCCCTCCATAGCTCAGTGCATGGAGGTAATAGGACTAATGGTTGCGGCAATGGACGTGGTTCCTTTTGCTCGAATTCATTTAAGACCATTGCAACTGTTCATGCTCAAACAGTGGAATGGGGATTATGCAGACTTGTCTCCCCAGATTCAAATGGGCCAGAAAACCAGAGATTCACTCCTCTGGTGGCTATCTCTAGATCACCTGTCTCAGGGAATGAGTTTCCGCAGACCGGAGTGGATCATCGTCATGACCGACGCCAGTCTTTTGGGCTGGGGCGTGGTCGGGGAGTCCCTGAAGGCTCAGGGTCTATGGTCTCGGGAAGAATCTCTTCTCCCGATAAACATATTGGAATTGAGAGCGATATTCAATGCGCTCCAGGCATGGCCTCAACTAGCGGAGGCCAGATTCATCAGATTTCAGTCGGACAACATGACGACTGTAGCGTACATCAATCATCAGGGGGGAACGAAGAGTTCCCTGGCGATGAGAGAGGTATCCAAGATCATGAAATGGGCAGAGGATCGCTCCTGCCATCTATCAGCAATTCACATCCCAGGAGTGGACAACTGGGAAGCGGATTATCTGAGTCGTCAGACTTTCCATCCGGGGGAGTGGGAACTTCACCCGGAGGTTTTTGCCCAGTTAACTCAACTATGGGGCATTCCGGATCTGGATCTGATGGCGTCACGTCAGAACTCAAAAGTTCCATGTTACGGGTCCAGGTCCAGGGATCCCAAGGCGACACTGGTAGATGCCTTAGCAGCGCCTTGGTCGTTCAATCTAGCTTATGTCTTTCCACCGTTTCCTCTTCTCCCACGGCTAGTAGCCAGGATCAAACAGGAGAAGGCTTCGGTAATTCTGATAGCTCCTGCGTGGCCACGCAGGACCTGGTATGCAGACCTGGTGAATATGTCATCGGTTCCACCATGGAAGCTACCTTTGAGGCAGGACCTTCTAATTCAAGGTCCATTCGTACATCCAAACCTAGTCTCTCTGCAACTGACTGCTTGGAGATTGAACGCTTGATTCTAGCTAAGCGTGGGTTTTCGGATTCAGTTATAGATACCCTGATTCAGGCTAGAAAGCCTGTCACTAGGAAAATTTACCATAAGATATGGCGGAAATATCTTTGTTGGTGCGAATCCAAGGGTTACTCATGGAGTAAGATTAGGATTCCAAGGATTTTAGCTTTTCTCCAAGAAGGATTGGAGAAAGGTTTGTCAGCTAGTTCCTTAAAAGGACAGATATCAGCTCTGTCTGTTTTGTTACACAAACGTCTGGCAGCAATGCCAGATGTTCAGGAGTTTGTGCAGGCTGTAGTCAGAATCAAGCCTGTCTACAGACCTGTGGCTCCTCCATGGAGTCTAAATCTAGTTCTTTCAGTTCTTCAGGTGGTTCCGTTTGAACCTCTACATTCCATAGATATTAAGTTACTATCTTGGAAAGTTTTGTTTTTGGTTGCTATCTCTTCCGCTAGAAGAGTTTCTGAATTGTCTGCTTTGCAGTGTAATTCACCCTATCTGGTGTTTCATACAGATAAGGTCATTTTACGTACCAAACCTGGTTTTCTTCCAAAAGTGGTTTCCAATAAGAATATTAACCAGGAAATAGTTGTTCCTTCTCTGTGTCCTAACCCAGCTTCTAACAAGGAACGTCTGTTACACAATCTCGATGTGGTTCGTGCTTTGAAGTTTTACCTAAAAGCAACTAAAGATTTCAGACAAACTTCGTCCTTGTTTTTCGTCTATTCTGGTAAGAGGAGAGGTCAAAAGGCGACTGCGACCTCTCTGTCTTTCTGGCTGAAAAGCATCATCCGGTTGGCTTATGAGACTGCTGGAAGGCAGCCTCCTGAACGAATTACAGCTCACTCTACTAGAGCTGTGGCTTCCACTTGGGCTTTCAAGAATGAGGCTTCTGTTGAACAGATCTGTAAGGCAGCGACTTGGTCTTCACTGCATACATTTGCCAAATTTTACAAATTCGATACTTTTGCTTCTTCGGAGGCTATTTTTGGGAGACAGGTTTTGCAAGCAGTGGTGCCTTCCGTTTAGGTTACCTGACTTGTTCCCTCCCTTCATCCGTGTCCTAAAGCTTTGGTATTGGTTCCCACAAGTAAGGATGAAGCCGTGGACCGGATACACCAATGTAGGAGAAAACAGAATTTATGTTTACCTGATAAATTTCTTTCTCCTACGGTGTATCCGGTCCACGGCCCACCCTGGCATTTTAGTCAGGTTTAAATTTATTTTTATAAACTACAGTCACCACTGCACCTTATGGTTCTCCTTTTTCTCCTAACCGTCGGTCGAATGACTGGGGGGGCGGAGCCTGAGGGGAGCTATATGGACAGCTTTGCTGTGTGCTCTCTTTGCCACTTTCTGTAGGGATTGAGAATATCCCACAAGTAAGGATGAAGCCGTGGACCGGATACACCGTAGGAGAAAGAAATTTATCAGGTAAACATAAATTCAGTTTTTTCTACAGGTCTCTGTAAGGAGTATGTGTCCTTTCACGCCTTGTGAGCTGTCTTTTTGCCCGACAGCTGGATTTGCAGGTAAGTGCTTTTGTCTTCTAGGTCTTGGAGACTTGCACTTGAGAAGATTTTTCTGCAGTATTTCTTTGGGACATGTTTAATCCTTTATATAGGATTTACTTGGGCAGTGTGCAGGCACTTATTGTATGTGTGAAGACTAAAGGGTTAATCTTCCCTTACTGTTTATGGGACATTTACTCTGTGGCTGATAAAATATAATTTTCAGCTCTGAGACTTATGTTATTTTTTTATTTTATTGGGGATTTGCAGATGTTGGGCTCCTCAGTTATAGACTAAGTCAGCATGAATCTCCGGTCTTACACAGCAGTTTTCTAAGAAACGCGCGCTTTTAGCTTGCTGCACAGTTTCTTTTTATTCCGGTCATAAGACTCACCGCTCATCCGCTTGAGACTTTACTGAGAGATTACTGTGTCAGCTTCTTCTGTGACTGCTCCTTTGACGATCGGTTTTAATGGATTAATCTGAGTGTGTGTGCGCTCTGAGGGAATAAAATGTTTTTCTTGCTAAAGTCAGTGTCATTTTCAAGGTTTGTGTCATTCCAGTCATTCCAATCATTTTGGGGAATTAATTCAGCTATGGACTTGGAACAGGAGTCTGTTTCTATGGATAGATGTTTATTGTTTCTAGAGGCCCAAATTGTTTTGCCTATGCAATTTTGTTCTTCATGTTTTGAAAAGACATTGAAATGCAAAGATAAATTACTTGTTTCTGAGCCTAATGTCTCTCTGGATGTTGCTGTTCAGGCAGTGCCACAGCTTTCTCCTCACACGTTCCAAGCCTCAATACAGTGCCCTGCAGTTCCTCTCAGCCTCCTGGAGGAGTTTATTTGCCAATAGATTTAGCATCTCAGATATCTTCTGCGGTATCTGCAGCTTTATCTGCTTTTCCCATGATGGGGAAGTGCCAGAGGAAATCTAGAGAGTGTAAGGTATCTGTCTCGTCTGCTGCTGCGAAGGTTGACCTCCTTCATAAGTCTGATGAGGAGGACGCCTCGGTAGCTTCTGAGGGTGAAATCTCAGATTCGGACAGTATAAATCCTTTTGACAGATTCTGAAGAAGTAAACTTCAGATTTAAGCTTGAACACCTTCATTTACTGCTAAAGGAGGTCCTGGCTACTTTGGACGACTCTGATTCTTCTGTCGCTGTCAACCCTAAGAAATCTAGTAAGCTTTATAAATACTATGATGTTCCTTCCTCTGTGGAGGTGTTTCCTGTTCCAGACCGTGTGTCAGAGATCATTGCATAGGAATGAGATAAGCCAGTGATACCTTTCTCTCTGTATCCAGTTTTTAAAAAGATGTTTCCTGTTGCTGACTCCATACGAGACTCATGGTGCGCAGTGCCTAATGTAGAAGGGGCTATTTCTACTCTGGCTAAGAGAACCACGATCCTTATTGAGGATAGCTGTTCTTTTAAGGATCCCATGGACAAAAAGCTGGAGGCTTATTTAAAGAAAATGTATGTTCATTAGGGTCTACAATGGCAACCTGCAGTTTGTATTGCCAGAGTAGCAAGTGCAGCATCTTATCTTATTGGTTCAATGCCTTGTCCGAATTGATTTTAGAGGAACTTTCGATGGAGGAGATCCAAGATAGGATTAAGGGGCCTAGTTATCAAGCCGTCAACCTCAAATATGCTGGAATTCCGCAGCGTATTTGTGGCGAGGCTGATTCGCCTTAGTTATCAAAGGCTAGAGACCGGCAAAAGTAGAATTTTGTGACGTAAACTTCGATCCGCCGGACTCAGTCCGACACAGATCGATTCTTACGTCACTACAGATGTTCCGCACACAAGTACGGCACAATATGACTACTTTTGCTAGTTATCAAAAAACTAGCAGGTACGCTCGGCACTTTTCCGGCCCAGCGTACCTGGTTTTCAATCCGCCGCCCTAGAGGCGGTGGATCCCATAGGAATCAATGGGAGTCTGACCATAGCGAAAGTACAAGTTCGCTGCTGCCAGACATCCCATTGATTTCTATGGGAGCTGTCTACACCTAACACCCTAACATGTACCCCGAGTCTAAACACCACTAATCTGTCCCCCTACACCGCTGCAACTAAATAAAGTTATTACCCCCTAAACCGCTGCTCCCGGAGCCCACCGCAAGCTACTGTATACATATTAACCCCTAAACCGCCGCTCCCGGAGCCCACCGCAAGCTACTCTATACATATTAACCCCTAAACCGCCGCTCCCGGAGCCCACCGCAAGCTACTCTATACATATTAACCCCTAAACCGCCGCTCCCGGAGCCCACCGCAACTATAATATATGTATTACCCCTAAACCGCCGCTCCCGGAGCCCACCGCAAGCTACTCTATACATATTAACCCCTAAACCTCCGCTCCCGGAGCCCACCGCAAGCTACTCTATACATATTAACCCCTTAACCGCCGCTCCCGGAGCCCACCACAACTATAATATATGTATTAACCCCTAAACCGCCGCTCCCGGAGCCCACCGCAAGCTACTCTATACATATTAACCCCTAAACCGCCGCTCCCGGAGCCCACCACAACTATAATATATGTATTAACCCCTTAACCGCCGCTCCCGGAGCCCGCCGCAACTATAATAAATGTATTAACCCCTAAACCGCCGCTCCCGGACCCTGCCGCAACCTATATTAAATTTATTAACCCCTAATCTGCCCCCCCTACACCATCGCCACCTATAATACATTTATTAACACCTATCCTGCCCCCTACTACATCGCCGCCACTGTAATAAATGTATTAACCCCTAAACCTAAGTCTAACACTAACCCTAAATATTAATTAAATAAATCTAAATAATATTTCTATTATGAACTAAATTAATCCTATTTAAAACTAAATACTTACCTTTAAAATAAACCCTAATATAGCTACAATATAAATAATAATTATATTGTAGCTATGTTAGGATTTATTTTTATTTTACAGGCAAATTTCAATTTATTTTAACTAGGTACAATAGCTATTAAATAGTTATTAACTATTTAATAGCTTACCTAGCTAAAATAGAGAAATTAACCTGTAAAATAAAAACTAACCTAAGTTACAATTACACCTAACACTACACTATACTTTAATAAATTATTCCTATTTAAAACTAAATACTTACCTGTAAAATAAACCCTAAGATAGCTACAATATAATTAATAATTACATTGTAGCTATCTTAGGATTTATATTTATTTTACAGGTAACTTTGTATTTATTTTAGCTAGTTAGAATAGTTATTAAATAGTTATTAACTATTTAATAACTACCTAGCTAAAAGAAATACAAAATTACCTGTAAAATAAATCCTAACCTAAGTTACAATTAAACCTAACACTACACTATCATTACATTAATTAAATAAATTACCTACAAATAACTACAATTAAATACAATTACATAAACTAACTAAAGTACAAAAAAATAAAAAAAAGCTAAGTTACAAAAAATAAAAAAAATAAGTTACAAACATTTTAAAAATATTACAACAATTTTAAGCTACTTACACCTAATCTAAGCCCCCTAATAAAATAACAAACCCCCCCAAAATAAAAAAATGCCCTACCCTATTCTAAATTAAAAAAGTTCAAAGCTCTTTTACCTTACCAGCCCTTAAAAGGGCCATTTGTGGGGCATACCCCAAAGAATTCAGCTCTTTTGCCTGTAAAAGAAAAATACAACCCCCCCAACATTAAAACCCACCACCCACATACCCCTAATCTAACCCAACCCCCCCTTAAAATAACCTAACACTAATCCCCTGAAGATCATCCTACCTTGTCTTCACTCAGCCGAGCAGCGATGGAACCGAAGAGGAGACCCGGAGCGGAAGAAGTTATCCTCCAAGCGGTGCTGAAGAAATCTTCCATCCGATGAAGTGATCCTCCAAGCGGCGCTGAAGAATTCTTCCATCCGGGCGATGTCATCTTCCAAGAGGCGCTGAAGAAGTCTTCTATCCGGGCGATGTCATCTTCAAAGCGGGGTCTTCAATCTTCATCCCGCCGATGCGGAACATCCTTCTTTACCGACGGACTACCGACGAATGAAGGCTCCTTTAAGGGACGTCATCCAAGATGGCGTCCCTTCAATTCCGATTGGCTGATAGGATTCTATCAGCCAATCGGAATTAAGGTAGGAAAAATCTGATTGGCTGATTGAATCAGCCAATCAGATTCAAGTTCAATCCGATTGGCTGATCCAATCAGCCAATCAGATTGAGCTTGCATTCTATTGGCTGATCGGAACAGGTAAAAGAGCTTTGAACTTTTTTAATTTAGAATAGGGTAGGGCATTTTTTTATTTTGGGGGGGTTTGTTATTTTATTAAGGGGCTTAGATTATGTGTAAGTAACTTAAAATTGTTGTAATATTTTTAAAATGTTTGTAACTTATTTTTTTTATTTTTTGTAACTTAGCTTTTTTTATTTTTTGTACTTTAGTTAGTTTATGTAATTGTATTTAATTGTAGTTATTTGTAGGTAATTTATTTAATTAATGTAATGATAGTGTAGTGTTAGGTTTAATTGTAACTTAGGTTAGGATTTATTTTACAGGTAATTTTGTATTTCTTTTAGCTAGGTAGTTATTAAATAGTTAATAACTATTTAATAACTATTCTAACTAGCTAAAATAAATACAAAGTTACCTGTAAAATAAATATAAATCATAAGATAGCTAAAATGTAATTATTAATTATATTGTAGCTATCTTAGGGTTTATTTTACAGGTAAGTATTTAGTTTTAAATAGGAATAATTTATTAAAGTATAGTGTAGTGTTAGGTGTAATTGTAACTTAGGTTAGTTTTTATTTTACAGGTTAATTTCTCTTTATTTTAGCTAGGTAAGCTATTAAATAGTTAATAACTATTTAATAGCTATTGTACCTAGTTAAAATAAATTGAAAGTTACCTGTAAAATAAAAATAAATCCTAAGATAGCTACAATATAATTATTATTTATATTGTAGCTATATTAGGGTTTATTTTAAAGGTAAGTATTTAGTTTTAAATAGGATTAATTTAGTTCATAATAGAAATATTATTTAGATTTATTTAATTAATATTTAAGTTAGGGGGGTGTTAGGGTTAGTGTTAGACTTAGGTTTAAGGTTTAATAATTTTATTACAGTGGCGGCGGTGTAGTGGGGGGCAGGATAGGGGTTAATAAATTTATTATAGGTGGCGACGGTGTAGGGGGGGCAGGATAGGGGTTAATAAATTTAATATAGGTTGCGGCGGGTTCAGGGAGCGGCGGTTTAGGGGTTAAACTATTTCTTTAGTTGCGGCGAGGTACGGGATCAGCAGGATAGGGGTTAATAACTTTATTATAGAGGGCGACGGTATAGGGTGGGCAGGATAGGGGTTACTAGGTATAATGTAGGTGGCAGCGGTGTCCGGGAGCGGCGGTTTAGGGGTTAATACATTTATCAGAGTTGCGGCAGGGTCTAGGAGCGGCGGTTTAGGGGTTAGTAACTTTATTTAGTTGCGTGGGGCTCCGGGGGTGCCGGTATAGGGGGTAGAACAGTGCAGTTTAGTGTGAGTGCTTAGTGACAGGCTAGCAATAAAGCTGGGAAAAAGCCGAAGAGAAGCGAGATCGGATGAGTGATAACTCTCACAGTCCGCTGCTCATCGCCCCGTACTTGGTGCGCGGATTTTTGACAGCTTTATTTGATAACTTAGGCGAAATTTTTCAGGTCCGCGGCGGCGCTGTGAGGCGAGCTTAGGCGGGCGTATTGGGACGGCGAAGGCAGGAAAGTTGACACGTTGATAACTACCCCCCTAAGGCTCTAAAGCTAGCCAATCCCTTTATCTCTGATGCTAACATGCAAGTCATTAGACTGGGAGCCAAGATGTCTGGCTTCACTGTCCTAGTCTGCAGGGCTCTGTGGTTAAAATCTTGGTCAGCTGATGTTACCTCCAAGTCCAAGCTCCTGTCACTACCTTACAAGAGTAAGACCCTGTTTGGTCTTGGTCTGGCGGAGATAATTTCTGAAATTACGGATGGAAAGGGGTCCTTTCTACCACAAGACATGAAGAAAAGACCTAAGGGATGTCAAAGTTCTAATTTTCGTTCCCAAACAGGAGCAGTCTAAGTCCTCTTGGAGACCCAATCAGGCTTGGAATAAGGGGAAGCAATCAAAAAAGCCCTCATCTTGAGACTAAGTCAGCATGAAGGGTCTGCCCCCGGTCCGGAATTGAATCAAGTGGGATTAAAACAAGTGTCTCAACAAGTTTCTCAGAGTACTGTCCTTCAAAATGGAAACCATTCGTTCCATTCTTCCTTTGGTCCAAGAGGGTCAGTTCATGACAACCATATACCTGAAGGACGCATATCTTTATGTTCCCATCCACAGGGATCATCACCAGTTCCTGAGATTCGCTTTTCTAGACAAGCACTTTCAATTTATTGCTATTCCGTTTGGCCTTGTCACAGCTTCCAGAATTTTCACAAAGGTTCTGGGGGCTCTCTAAGCAGTTGTCAGGTCTCACGGAATTGCGCTGGCGCCTTACCTGGATGACATATTGGTTCAGGCGCCATCTTTTCAACTAGCAAACTCTCATACCGAGTTCTTGTTGTCTTTTCTACGTTCCCACAGATGGAAACTGAATCTGGAGAAGAGTTCCCTTGTTCCAGCTACAAGGATGTGTTTCTTAGGGACCATCATAGAGTCCCTATCTATGAAGATTTTTCTGACGGAGGTCAGAAAATCCAAACTTCTCTCCTCTTGCCTCACACTACAGTCTACTGTTCGGCCATCAGTGGCTCAATGAATGGAGGTAATTGTTCTGATTGTCGCTTCCATGGAAATCATTCCCTTTGCTCAATTCCATTTGAGAGCTCTGCAATTATGCATGCTCAGACAATGGAACGGAGACCATTCAGATCTGGACCAGTTGACAAGAGACTCTCTCGTGGTGGATTTCTCAGGATCATCTGTCTCAGTGCACATGCTTCTGGATACCCTCCTGGGTAATTGTGACCACGGACGCCAGCCTGCTAGGCTGGGGAGCAATCTGGGACTCGTTAAAGGCTCAGGGCCTATGGACTTAGGAGGAGTCTTCTCTCCCCATAAACATCTTGGAGTTGAGAGCGATTTTCAATGCTCTGATGGCTTGGCCTCAGTTGTCCTTAGCCCGGGTTATCAGGTTCCAGTCAGACAACATCACCTCAGTTGTTTACATCAACCACCAGGGAGGAACTCTGAGTTTCTTGGCCATGAAGGAGGTGGCTTAGATTATTCAGTGGGCGGAAGCCCACAATTGTCTTCTATCTGCCATCCACATTCCAGGAGTGGACTACTGGGAGGCGGATTTTCTGAGCAGACAGACTTTTCATCCCAGGGAGTGGGTCATCTGTAGGTGTTCTCCAGGTTAACCCTCAAGTAGGGGGTACCAGAATTGGATCTGATGGCGTCTCGTCAGAATGCCAAGCTTTCAAGGTACGGTTGAAGGTCAAGAGATCCTCAGGCCACCCTTATAGTTGCTCTAGCGGTTCCTTGGAATTTCGGTCTAGCATACCTGTTTATTCCGTTTGCGCTCCTTCCACGAGTCATTGCTCGTATCAAACAGGAGAGAGCATCAGTAATTCAAATAGCTCTTGCATGGCCTCACAGGATCTGGTTTGCAGACCTAGTAAAGATGTCATCTCTTCCTCCTTGGAGGTTACCTCTGAGGAAGGACCTTCTAACTCAGGGTCCTTTCCTCCATCCAAATCTCGTTTTTCTGAAGTTGACTGCTTGGAGATTGAACGTTTAGTTCTGGCTAAGCGTGGGTTTTCTTAATTGGTCATTGATACCATGCTTAAGGCTTGCAAGCCTTTTACTCGTAAAATTTACCATAAGGCATGGCGTAAATACCTTTATTGGTGTGAATTGAAGGGCTACTCTTGGAGTAGGGTCAGGATTCCTTGAATTTTGTCTCCAGGAAGGTCTAGAGAAGGGGTTGTCAGTCAGTTATCTGAAAGGTCAGATTTCTGCATTATCCATTCTTTTACATAAGTGTCTGGCGAATGTGCCAGATGTTCAATCTTTTTGTCAGGCCCTGGTCAGAATCAGGCCTGTGTTTAAAGCTGTTGCTCCTCCTTGGAGCCTAGTTCTTAGAGTTTTGCAGCAGGCTCCGTTTGAGCCAATGCAATCCATAGATATTAAGTTGTTATCTTGGAAGGTTTTGTTTTCTTATTGCTATTTCTTCTGCTCGGAGAGTTTCTGAACTCTTGGCCTTACAGTGGGATTCCCCTTACCTTATTTTTCATGCGGTTAAGGTGGTCCTTCGTACTAAATTGGGGTTTCTTCCTAAGGTGGTTTCGGATAGAAATATTAATAAGGAAATTGTTGTTCCTTCTCTCTGTCCTAATCCTTCTTCTAAAAAGGAGCTTCTGTTGCATAACTTGGATGTTGTGCGCGCTCTAAAATTCTACCTACAGGCTACTAAGGATTTTTGCCATTCTTCTGCCCTGTTTGTTTGTTTCCCAGGAAAGCGTAAGGCCATTTCTACTTCTCTTTCCCTCTGGTTGAGAAGTATGATTCGTTTTGCTTATGAGACGCTTAACAGCAGCCTCCTGATAGAATTACAGCTCATTCTACTAGGGTTGTCTCCTCTTCTTGGGCTTTCAAAAATGAAGCTTCTGTTGAACAGATTTGCAAGGCTGCAACATGGTCCTCTCTGCATACTTTTTCCAAATTTGATACTCTTGTCTCGACTGAGGCCTCTTTTGGGAGAAAGGTTCTTCAAGCGGTGGTGCCTTCAGTTTAGGTCTGCCTGTCTTGCTCTCCCTCCCGGTTCATTCCGTGTCCTCTAGCTTGGGTATTGGTTCCCACTAGTAATTGGAACGTTGTGGACTCTCCATGTCTTAGGAAAGAAAATAAAATGTATACTTACCTGATAAATTTCTTTCTTTCCGGACATGGTCCACGACCCCACCTCTACACCTTTGTGTTATCTTCTTTTTACATTTCCCTTCGGCTGAATGACTGGGGTTATGGGTAAGGGAAGTGACACTTAACAGCTTTGCTGGGGTGCTCTTTGCCTCCTCCTGCTGGCCAAGAGTGAATATCCCACTTGTAATTGGAATGACGTTGTGGACTCTCCATGTCCGGAAAGAAAGACATTTATCAGGTAAGCATAAATTTTATTTTTACTTAATTAGCCCTTTTAGGATATGCACAGATCTTAACATGTTTTATGGCACTTTAACTTTCACTACTAGTCCTTAAACTCATGGTAAATCTGAGCGTTTAAAAAAACGCTAGGATTTATCATCACTAAAAATAAACTGGAGTTTCATTGATAACTTATTAAACAAAGATTGCTAAACTCACCCTGTCTGTGCTGTGGCTACTTGCTAAAGTCAGAGCCTCCGGCCACCCACGGTACGGCGCTGTTTACCAATGAGGTGAAGTTTCCACTTCTAAACCAATAGCCGTGCTAGCATACAGAACACTGTCAGGTGACAAGCATGGCTATTGGTTTAGAGGTGGAAACGTCACCTTATTGACAGAAGAGCACTGTGCCATAAACAACCAGAGACTCTGACTTCAGCGAGGTGCAGCGTAAAAGAGTTTAGCACCCTTTTTTTAATAAGTGATCACTGAAACTCCAGTTTATTTTTAGTGATGGTAAATCCTAGCATTTTTTTTTAAACACTTGGCTAGATAACATTTTTCAGCCGCAAAAAATGCATCTATTTAAAAAAATACATAACCCAGACATCTTTTAATACAGTCTATTAAGGGACAGGAAACATTTTATTTCATGATTCAAATAGAACATATAATTTTAAACCACTTTCCAATGTACAGTATTGGGTAAGTATGCACTCCATATCTGAATATCCAAACTATAATACAAACATAGATTCAGTGAGTCCCAGCCTTCAGAGCAATCCCCAAGCTCTAAATCCAATCTGTGGATGAGAAAGGGGCAGGAGCCCCGAAACGTTGCTCAATAAAAGTTATTTTCACCTTTATGAGAGTGCAGCATTTGCCTTGGAACTTTCTAATGTACTTCTATTATCAAATTTGCTTCATTCTCTTGTTATCGTTTGCTAAAGGAACAGCATTGCACTACTGGCAGCTAGATGAACACATATAGTTAGCCAATCACAAGAGACAAAAATGTGCAGGCACCAATCAGCAGCTTGCTCCCACTAGTGTAGGATATTTGCGTATTCTTTTTCAACAAGGGATACCAAGAGAACTAATCACATTTGAAAATAGAAGTGAATTTAAAAGTGTCTTAAAATTAATATTATTTTGGGTGGGTGGGTGGGGCTTTGGCAAAATGAAGTAAAATTTAAACTTATGACATTTTAAACATCTTTCCAATGTACTTCTTAGTTCTCTTGGTATCCTTTGTTAAAGAGTAGTCCTTGACAAGCTTAGGAGCGTGCACGTCTCTTTAGCCATCTGGCAGCAGTGTTTGTAACAATATTTATAGCAATTTATAGTAACAAACACTGCTGCCATAGAATGCTAAAGACACGTGCACGCTCTTAAGCTCCTATCAGCCTGTCTAGAATAATGCTCTAAGAAATACTACCAAGAGAACAAAGCTAATTTGATAATTGAAGTAAATTGTAAAGTTCTTTTAAAATGTACGCTCTATCTAATCATCAAATTTATTTTTACATTTATTTTTAATTATAGGGCATTTGGATCCCAGATGGAGAGAATGTCAAAATCCCTGTGGCTATCAAGGTCTTGCGGGAGAACACATCACCCAAGGCCAACAAGGAGATCTTAGATGTAAGTACCAGCCCTGCAGCAGGAGAACAGGCTCAGTACTGAGACTTAGCACATTGCTATGGTTAAGAGAAATATATTAAACTTCTAATTAAGGTTATTGAAAGATGATAGTATCATTGTTGGCATCAGGTCTTGGAACTGCCAAGCAGGAATCTGTCCTGCCTTGGGCCTTGAGCTGGCATATTTGTTTGCCGGGAAAACTAAAATGATCAAACATCTTCAGTGTATAATCTAAAATCATTCAAGTTAGGCAGATAAATGAAGTTTTGTACAAGATGAAGTAAAATGGTTTTTTGTCTGAATTCCAAATAGCTTTAACTTCAAGATAACCTAATGCAATTTTTATGTGTCAGACCACCTTTAAGTAATAATCCATGGTGCTAACATTGTGCCCTGGTATTTTCTGTAGGAAGCATATGTTATGGCCGGCGTGGGCAGCCCTTATGTATGTCGTTTGCTTGGGATCTGCCTAACATCTACTGTACAGCTGGTCACCCAGCTTATGCCATATGGCTGCTTACTAGAATATGTGCGGGAGAACAAAGACCGTATTGGATCCAGAGACTTACTCAACTGGTGTGTGCAGATTGCCAAGGTAAGCGAAAGGTTCTCGCTGTATGGCCAAGTGTGAACAATTACATGATATGAATTAGACATGTGCATTTGGATCCTTTGATTCGAATGAGGAATAAAGAGGCCGCACGTGGCATTCGGCTCTTTTCCGAGACAGATTTATTCTTGTGAAAATGCAACACACTAAGATCTGTATTTGCACAGATCTTAGTGTGTTGCACTATCAAAAGAAGTAATCTGGCTCCGAAAAGAGCCAAACGCCATGAGCGGCCTCCTTCTTCCACATTTGGATCCTAACGAACGATCCAAATGCACATGTCGAATATAAATGTTATAACTCTATAAGGTAAACAAACAGTGGTGTATAAATTGTAACTATATAGTTACTAAATGAATAATACAGGAGCAGATACACATAAATAATATATTGAGTGTCACAAAAACAAAAATTAGCAAATATAACAAAAAAAATTGAAAATACAGACACAATGAATTAACAAATTTTATAAAGGATGTAGCTTTAAATCAACTTGCTGGATAGCCTGTATCTTCTTATAACATCAATGAATTGTGTATCAGTGATCTCTCTTAATGTCCAAAAGTTATTAAGAGTATCCATTTTACAATTTGTATAAAATGGTACACCTTAATGTTGTATTGGACCCTATGCTTGTATGCACTCATGCTCGACTCAAATCGGCCTACAGGATCTCACCTGTCTGAGAAATTTGAGAGTTGTAGATGTGTGGAAAGTCCAAAGTTTCCATAAAATAATATACATTCTATTCCAATCTGTGGGGTTTATACTCTTGCATTGACTATATAGATCAAATAATTACTGACACGTCCATAGGTAATATCGTATGACACAAACACTAAAGGAATACTTCCAGCATAACAGAATCCCTTCAATTTCCACTCTCTCCTTTTGGGAGTCCCACAAAGCAGTTCGCAGGGGAAAATTTATTAAAAAATAAGCTATTCTTAAGAAAAAACATAACCTATCTCTCCAAGCAAAACCTTTCAATTCTATTACATAATTCATTATAATTCAGGTGCAGTTTGTCCCACACAGGGAAGTGAGAGTTAATACTATTAGGTTGTTGACTCTCATGTCCTATGCTATGCCAAATATGCAGATATCCAATCGGTGCTGGTCACCACAGATGCAGAGAATGCATTCAACAACATTTATTGGGGATTTTTACATGCTACGCTGAAGGCCTTTAGGTCCAGTTCTAAGATGATTTTTAGCCTGTTTTCCTCTCCTACTGCAAGAGGGCAGGCAAATGGGATTCTATCTCACCCCTTACATATACGGAATGGGACGAGGCTGCCCCCTGTTCCAATCCTTTTCCAACTTACTATGTAGATGTTGGCCACACAAAATGTAATAATTGAAGGCATCAAGATTGGCACTAATCAATAAAAGTCCTTTATGCCGACAATGTGCTCCTCTCTCTCTCCACATTTTCAGCTCTCCAAATTTCTTATTATTAACCAAAAATCAGAGGCATTGACTTGCATTTGGCTGAGTTTCTAGCAACAACAGAACACGAACATTAAATATTTGTGAACCTACCTTTCTCTTGAACCTTCACAGCTTTTTTATCTTAATTTTGCATCTCTACTGCTTAAGATTCAAAGCGATTTTGCTTCTTGTGGAAAAACCTCTAACCTGGTGGGGTTGTATTCATTCTGTCAAAATGACAGTATTTCCAAGATTACTGAATGTGCTTCAAGCACTTCCCATTCTGCTCCCCTGAGTTTACATTCAACAGTTACCTGGGTTGCTACACTCGTTTATCTGGACCAAATTAAAGCCTAGAATAAATAGAAATAGTATGTACCGGGTTGCTGATGCAGGAGAGTTTGGTGTTCTTGAAATCGAGAGATACTATGAAGCATAAATATGGAATGGATCTTGTATTGGCATGGTGCTAGCAACATTATAAGCTGGTTGTCAATTGATTAAAATATCTCAAAAGTACCCCACAAAATTAGGCTCTATTTGCTACAAATAGGCATTAATGGCGCAAAGTCATTAATCACATTTCATTTCACCCCCCCAGCATTTTAACAAGGTAAATGTGGTTATAATGACTGAACTACTTTCTGTGGAGGAATATAGTCTTCTGAACAACAAAATTGCTTACATGAGGTTAAATTCTACAATCAGTACAACAATCCCCTTAAAGAGTGATGGAGGACGCCCAACCCCGCATCCCTTTACCCATATTTAGAGTTATATATTATTTAACTTCCCTGGACTAACCTCCCCTGCTGATATTCCCCATGCCAGCTGCCACCCATTGGATGTAAAGGGATGCCTCACCTTTTGCCATATCTATGGTAGCATTATAGCATTTGCTGGTGGCATGGGGTGTTAGATACATATCAAGTGGGGCTGTGCACGTGGTCCTATTCTTGAATATATAACTCCTGGGTCCTTTTGAGGAACAAAAGTATTGGGTGGAATCTGGAAGGCAGATGGCGTCTCTTTTTTTAGTTATGAGAGGGGTGATGTTCCTGATTATGCAAAAGGAATAGGGACACCATAGTATACAGTAAAAGTTTTGATTATATTTACAGTTCATGTGTTATTTTTTTATAACAGGATTGGTCGCACTTACGTATGGTAGTACGCATTGCCGTTTGGACAGGGCATTTTCATCTCTTATGTACTCTTTCATTGTTTTAACCAATTATTGTACATTTGCTAATATTCTGCTCAAATACTGTAAATTGTGTATGAAACACAAAAAATCAATCCGAGGATTGAAAAAATTGTACACCTGGGTGGCACTCTTCGCTCAATCATGGATGGCATGAATTGGATAGAGACTGGATGTATAGGGAGAAGGAGTGCTTAGAAATTTTAAAATATAACCTTTATTGGGTAATTTAAAACAAAAATACAAACACAATCCACATATTTACAGTGTTAAAAACACAGGATTTGGTCGGATTAATTATAATCCAATATTCTATAATTGATCAAAGTAGTTGTAATACCTTTCAAAGTGATTTAATTTGTGTTGGGTCTGTAGTATCTATGAGAATCTGTTTTAATCTGACCCTCTAGGTATTTGCGTTATGTATATAGAGCTTGTACCACTGTGGTAGTGAATAAGTTGTTCCTTTTCTTATGCTTCTAAGTTAGAGTTGGCATGGTCTTACTAGGTGTTTAAAGTAAACACAAAGTTGCACAGTTTAGAGCTGATCTAGGATTGCATATAACAATGTCTGGTTTGTGTTCTATCTTGTTACTTATATTACAATTTTGTAATGCAATTTTTGCAAATCCTTTATCACTGCTAATATAGAGGATTAAATGCTGTGTTTGGTATGAAGTAGGCAGTACTGCCAATCTATAACCACAATTGAGTGACACCCTAAATTCTGTCACTGTTTCAACTGCTGTCTAAATATACTGACAGCTTAGTTTAATATATTACCAAAATGTTTGCTGCACTCTCTGGCAGTTTGGAAAAAAAATATATATATATCTGATGGTTTCATAAGATCTCATCTAATTCTAAGATCGTTTGTACTTTATATTGAATATTTGTTAAAATCTCATTAAATGTTTAGTTAGATCTTATATAATATATAGTTGTTTTCTATGCTTGAAAATACATATTTTTTGGCTGCTTAATCTACCAATAGATGGTTCTAAAAAGGGTAGTTAGAACTCAGCTTGATCTCAGTTTTTATTATTTTATTTGAAACGGAGTGTTACACCTTCCTTGCAATGTACTGGTTATAGTGGCAATACACTTTTGCAAGATTCTTTATAAGTTACTTTGTAATTATGTCATTGTATTGGAGAGATGTTTTGTGGCTGATTGCTCTAAAACGATTATAACAAAGCACTGCTTATACCACTCTTGTATTGCACAACTGTGTTGATTTGCTTTACTCGTAGATTTTAATAATCAATGGATTCGCTAAGAGAGATATTATTAATGTGTATTACTATAAAGTAAATCCAGTATTGCTATTACTTTTTAGTATTTTTTCATTACTGTTGGATTGCTGTGATTCTTTGATTGGCTGTAATAAATATTCAATGCGTGTTTTAGCAAAGAATAAATACAGTACTCTTGTAAATATTGTTACCAACACTTTAGGTTAGACTAAATATTTGGCATGTTTGGTCCACACGTAATTGCTGCGGTTAAGCGAATTTGCCCTGATATTTCTACAGACTTAATACATATCGGTAGCGACTATCTGCTTTACTTCTACATATGATTACTGTTATTTCAATATTATATAAATGCAGCTTGCAGTTTAGCGACTTTATAATCACCATTTGTTGGGTATTAAGGGTATGGCATTAGAGTCCCCTAGTCCCATATTAATAACCTTGTAACAACGCCTTGCTGCAAGTGTCAGTTGAAAGTAATAACAAGTAAGCAAAGTTAAATTCGACCCGATTTTGGGCTTTGTAACTTAGCTATAGCTACAACTACTTAAGTTTTTTAAGAAATTAAAGACCAAGTTTCCTGCTAGTTAAAAATGTTAGGAGGCATTCACAACAAACACACAAGTCCCTAACATGTTTCGCCACTAACGTGGCTTTTTCAAAGGGTACGGCGCGGCCAAAATTGTGTCTTTTTATTGGCTCGCACTCCTGTTCCTATTGGTTGTCATTGGGCAAATCCGGAGATTCCTTACAAAGAGCCAATTGCTCAATGTGAAATAGTCTATGCTAATGTGAGGGGATGTATGATTGGACAGGATTGTTTTCTCATTCATGTATTTTACACAATTTGAAGTCTTATGAATGAAACTTATTGTTTAGGACAAGAACACAAGTAAAACCGTCATTTTTCTCATGTGTGATTTGTGAAGATAAAGATCAATATTGAGTAAGAAATATTGCTTTTGAATTGACTATGATATTTGAATTTATCACGTAACTTATTTTACTAACATATATTGCCGAGAACTTGTGGCGATAAGACCTGTATGAAAGAGAACAGATTAGCTTTTAAAGTAAGCAATATAGCAGATATTGATGAATAAAAAGGTATCATCTTAAACAATTAATGTGGTGACCTGCTGATATTAAATGCTCTTTTTTGGAGATGACAAGTGTCATAGATAATACTAATAGTGAATCCAAGTTGCTTTGATAATAGCCTTTGTGTTTATATACTGATTCCGTACTAAAAATAGGCTATATAGATGTAATGACAGGCAAAAAGCTGAATTGTTGCATATTCATCTGTTTAGGAAATACTTTGATCTCTTATTGGTATGTTGGATTGGACTGCTCTAAATATTGAAATAGTGTGATCTACATGATAGACATAATGGGTCACTTTAATAGTAACTTAGTGACTATAATTGGAATAATACTTATGGAAGGAAAAACATTTTATTACGATGTGCAATACGATATTTCCATATTAAAAACTGATTCATTTTCTCTTGTTTCTTATTTTGAAATAACACCACATAGATGTAGGGATGGTGCATTGTATAGCATGACATGCTGCTATTGAATCTCAGTGTGCTTGTGTTTCTTATTTTGAAATAACACCACATAGATGTAGGGATCCAATCATCCAATCGGATTGAACTTGATTCTGAGTGGCTGATTCCATCAGCCAATCAGAATATTCCTACCTTAATTCCGATTGGCTGATAGAATCCTATCAGCCAATCGGAATTCGAGGGACGCCATCTTGGATGACATAATTTAAAGGAACCGTCATTCGTCGTTCAGTCGTTGGCCAGGATGGATGTTCCGCGTCGGAGGTCTTCAGGATGCTGCCGCTCCGCTCCGGATGGATGACGATAGAAGATGCATCTTGGATGAAGACTTCAATCGGATGGAAGACCTCTTCTGCCCCGCTTGGATGAAGACTTCTACCGGATGGAGGACCTCTTCTTGCTCCGCTTGGATGAAGAATTTGGCTCGGCTGGGTGAAGACGACTCAAGGTAGGGAGATCTTCAGGGGCTTAGTGTTAGGTTTATTTAAGGGGGGTTTGGGTTAGATTAGGGGTATGTGGGTGGTGGGTTGTAATGTTGGGGGGGGTATTGTATGTTTTTTTTTACAGGCAAAAGAGCTGAACTTCTTGGGGCATGCCCCGCAAAGGGCCCTGTTCAGGGCTGGTAAGGTAAAAGAGCTTTGAACTTTAGTAATTTAGAATAGGGTAGGGCATTTTTTTATTTTGGGGGGCTTTGTTATTTTATTAGGGGGCTTAGAGTAGGTGTAATTAGTTTAAAATTGTTGTAATATATTTCTAATGTTTGTAAATATTTTTTTATTTTTTGTAACTTAGTTCTTTTTTATTTTTTGTACTTTAGTTAGTTTATTTCATTGTATTTATTTGTAGGAATTGTATTTAATTTATTTATTGATAGTGTAGTGTTAGGTTTAATTGTAGATAATTATAGGTATTTTATTTAATTAATTTATTGATAGTGTGGTGTTAGGTTTAATTGTAACTTAGGTTAGGATTTATTTTACAGGTAAATTTGTAATTATTTTAACTATTTTAGCTATTAAATAGTTCTTAACTATTTAATAGCTATTGTACCTGGTTAAAATAAATACAAAGTTACCTGTAAAATAAATATTAATCCTAAAATAGCTATAATATAATTATAATTTATATTGTAGCTATATTAGGATTTATTTTACAGGTAAGTATTTAGCTTTAAATAGGAATAATTTATTTAATAAGAGTTAATTAATTTCGTTAGATTAAAATTATATTTAATTTAGGGGGGTGTTAGTGTTAGGGTTAGACTTAGCTTTAGGGGTTAATACATTTATTAGAATAGCGGTGAGCTCCAGTCGGCAGATTAGGGGTTAATGCTTGAAGTTAGGTGTCGGCGATGTTAGGGAGGGCAGATTAGGGGTTAATACTATTTATTATAGGGTTAGTGAGGCGGATTAGGGGTTAATAACTTTATTATAGTAGCGGTGCGGTCCGCTCGGCAGATTAGGGGTTAATAAGTGTAGGCAGGTGGAGGCGACGTTGAGGGGGGCAGATTAGGGGTTAAGAAATATAATATAGGGGTCGGCGGTGTTAGGGGCAGCAGATTAGGGGTACATAAGGATAACGTAGGTGGCGTTGCTTTGCGGTCGGCAGATTAGGGGTTAATTATTGTAGGTAGCTGGTTGCGACGTTGTGGGGGGCAGGTTAGGGGTTAATAAATATAATATAGGGGTTGGCGGTGTTAGGGGCTGCAGATTAGGGGTACATAAGTATAAAGTAGGTGGCGGTCGGCAGATTAGGGGTTAAAAAAATTTAATCGAGTGTCGGCGATGTGGGGGGACCTCGGTTTAGGGGTACATAGGTAGTTTATGGGTGTTAGTGTACTTTAGAGCACAGTAGTTAAGAGCTTTATGAACCGGCGTTAGCCCAGAAAGCTCTTAACTACTGACTTTTTTTCTGAGGCTGGAGTTTTGTCGTTAGATTTCTAACGCTCACTTCAGACACGACTCTAAATACCGGAGTTAGAAAGATCCCATTGAAAAAATAGGATACGCAATTGACGTAAGGGGATCTGCGGTATGGAAAAGTCGCGGCTGAAAAGTGAGCGTTAGACCCTTTCCTGACTGACTCCAAATACCGGCGGTAGCCTAAAACCAGCGTTAGGAGCCTCTAACGCTGGTTTTCACGGCTACCGCCAAACTCCAAATCTAGGCCTAAGTGTCTAAACAAATTTCTAAGAGTTCCATCATTCAAGATGGAGACAATACGAACAATTTTACCAATGATCCAGGAGGGTCAATATATGACTACCGTGGACTTGAAGGATGCTTACCTTCATATTCCTATCCACAAGGATCATCATCAGTTTCTAAGGTTTGCCTTCTTGGACAAACATTATCAGTTTGTGGCTCTTCCCTTCGGGTTGGCCACAGCACCCAGAATCTTCACAAAGGTTCTAGGGTCTCTTTTGGCGGTTCTTAGACCGCGAGGCATAGCGGTGGCGCCTTATCTGGACGATATTCTGATCCAGGCGTCAACATATCATCTGACAAAATCTCACACAGACACAGTGCTGTCTTTTCTGAGCACTCACGGCTGGAAGATGAACATAGAGAAAAGTTCACTTGTCCCACAGACAAGGGTTCCGTTCTTGGGAACTCTGATAGACTTGGTAGCCATGAAAATATTTCTGACAGAGGTCAGAAAATCAAAGATCCTAAATACTTGCCGAGCACTTCAGTCCATTCCTCGGCCATCAGTGGCTCAGTGTATGGAGGTAATCGGATTAATGGTAGCGGCAATGGACATAGTTCCGTTTGCTCGATTTCATCTCAGACCGCTGCAGCTTTGCATGCTCGGACAGTGGAATGGGGTTTATGCGGATTTATCTCATTAGATAAATCTAGATCAAACAACCAGAGACTCTCTTCTTTGGTGGTTGTCGCTGGATATGTCCCAGGGGACTTGCTTCCGCAGACCCGCGTGGGTGATAGTGACAACGGACGCCAGCCTTCTGGGCTGGGGTGCAGTCTGGAATTCCCTGAAGCCTCAGGGTGTTTGGACTCAGGTGGAGTCTCTACTTCCAATCAATATTCTGGAACCGAGAGCAATATTCAATGCGCTTCAGGCATGGCCTCAGTTGGCTGCGGCCAAATTCATCAGATTCCAGCCGGACAACATCACGACTGTGGCCTATATCAATCATCAGGGGGGAACAAGGAGTTCCTTAGCGATGAGAGAGGTATCCAAGATAATCCGTTGGGCAGAGGCCCATTCTTGTCATCTGTCAGCAATCCACATCCCAGGAGTAGAGAACTGGGAAGCGGATTTTCTAAGCAGACAGACTTTTCATCTGGGGGAGTGGGAACTCCACCTGGAGGTATTTGCCTCATTAATTCTCCAATGGGGCAAACCGGAATTGGATCTGATGGCATCTCGACAGAATGCCAAGCTTCCAAGATACGGATCCAGGTCGAGGGATCCCCAGGCCGAACTGATAGATGCCTCGGCAGTGCCTTGGTCGTTCAGCCTAGCTTATGTGTTTCCACCGTTTCCTCTCCTTCCACGCGTGATTGCTTGAATCAAACAGGAGAGAGCTTCAGTGATCCTGATAGCGCCTGCATGGCCACGCAGGACTTCGTATGCGGATCTAGTGGACATGTCTTCACTACCACTGTGGAAACTTCCTTTGAGACAGGATCTTCTCATTCAAGGTCCTTTTCAACATCCAAATCTAACTTCTCTGCAGCTTACTGCGTAGAGATTGAACACTTGATTTTATCAAAGCGAGGATTCTCTGATTCTGTTATCAGTACTTTGATACAGGCTAGAAAGCCTGTTACTAGAAAGATCTATCATAAGATATGGCGTAAATATCTTTATTGGTGTGAACCCAAGGGCTACTCATGGAGTAAAGTTAGGATTCCTAGGATTCTGTCCTTTCTCCAAAAAGGATTGGAGAAAGGCTTATCAGCTAGTTCCTTAAGGGGACAAATTTCAGCATTGTCAATTTTATTTCACAAACGTTTGGCAGATGTGCCAGATGTTCAGTCTTTTTGTCAGGCTCTAACCAGAATTAAGCCTGTATTTAGACCAATTACTCCTCCCTGGAGTTTGAATTTAGTTCTTCGAGTTCTTCAAGGGGTTCCGTTTGAACCTTTACATTCCATAGATATTAAATTATTATCTTGGAAAGTTCTGTTTTTGGTTGCTATTTCTTCTGCTCGACGAGTTTCTGAGCTTTCAGCGTTACAGTGTGATTCGCCTTATCTCATATTTCATTCTGATAAGGTGGTTTTACGTTGTTTCGAATAAGAATATTAATCAGGAAATTATTGTTCCTTCATTGTGTCCGAATCCTTCTTCCAAGAAGGAGCGTCTGTTACATAATTTGGATGTGGTCCGTGCCTTAAAGTTTTACTTACAGGCAACTAAGGATTTCCGTCAATCATCTTCATTGTTCATTGTTTATTCTGGAAAGCGTAGGGGTCAGAAAGCTACGGCTACCTCCCTTTCTTTTTGGCTGAGAAGTATCATTCGCCTGGCATATGAGACTGCTGGACAGCAGCCTCCTGAAAGAATTACGGCTCATTCTACTAGGGCTGTGGCTTCCACATGGGCTTTTAAAAACATTGCATCTGTTGAACAGATTTGTAAGGCTGCGACTTGGTCGTCCCTTCATACTTTTTCCAAATTTTCCAAATTTGATACTTTTGCTTCTTCTGAGGCGGTTTTTGGGAGAAAAGTTCTTCAAGCAGTGGTGCCTTCTGTTTAGGTCTCTGTCTTTCATCCGTGTCCTGTTGCTTTGGTATTGTATCCCACAAGTAAGGATGAAATCCGTGGACTCGTCGTATCTTGTAGAAGAAAAGGAAATTTATGCTTACCTGATAAATTGACTTCTTCTACGATACGACAAGTCCACGGCCCTCCCTGTCAATTTAAGACAGATTATATTTTTTATTATTTACAACTTCAGTCACCTCTGCACCTTTTAGCTTTTCCTTTCTCTTCCTATAACCTTCGGTCGAATGACTGGAGGGGAAGGGAGGAGCTATATATACAGCTCTGCTGTGGTGCTCTTTGCCACTTTCTGTGAGCAGGAGGATAATATCCCACAAGTAAGGATGAAATCTTTGGACTTGTCGTATCGTAGAAGAAATCAATTAAGCATAAATTTCCTTTTTTAACCCCTAATCTGCCGACCGGACATCGCCGCCACCTTAATAAATATATTAACCCTTAAACCGCCACACTCCCGCCTCACAAACATTAGTTAAATTTTATTAACCCTTAATCTGCCGTCCCTAACATCGCCGACACCTACCTACATTTATTAACCCCAATCTGCCGCCCCCAACGTCGCCGCAACTATATTAAAGTTATTAACCCCTAAACCTAAGTCTAACCCTCACACCCCCTAACTTAAATATAATTTAAATAAATCTAAATAAAATTTTCTACAATTAAATAAATTATTCCTATTTAAAACTAAATACTTACCTATAAAAAAAAAAACCTAAGATAGCTACAATATAACTAATAATTACATTGTATCTATCTTAGGGTTTATTTTTATTTTACAGGCAACTTTGTATTTATTTTAACTAGGTAGAATAGTTATTAAACAGTTATTAACTATTTAATAACTTCCTAGTTAAAATAAAGACAAATTTACCTGTAAAATAAAAATAAACCTGTTACAATTACACCTAACACTACACTATAATTAAATTAATTCCCTACAATAACTACAATTAAATACAATTAAATACAATTATCTAAATTACGGAAAAAAACACTAAATTACAGAAAATAATAAAAAAAAAAATTAAGCTATTTACACCTAATGTAATCCCCCTTACAAAATAAAAAAGCCCCCCAAAATAATAAAAATCCCTACCCTATACTAAATTACAAATAGCCCTTAAAAGGGCTTTTTGCGGGGCATTGCCCCAAAGTAATCAGCTCTTTTACCTGGAAAAAAAAATACAATACCCCCCAACATTAAAACCCAGCACCCACACATTCAACCGTACTCTAAAACCCACCCAATCCCTTGGTCTTAACCCAACCGGGCAGAAGTGGTCCTCCAGATGGTCCGAAGTCTTCGTCCTATCCGGGCAGAAGAGGTCCTCCAGACGGGCAGAAGTCTTCATCCAGGCGGCATCTTCTATATTCATCCATCCGGAGCGGGTCCATCTTCAAGAGATCCGACGCGGAGCATCCTCTTCTTTCCGACGACTAACACTAAATGACGGTACCTTTAAGTGACGTCATCCAAGATGGCGTCCCTTCAATTCCGATTGGCTTATAGAATTCTATGAGCCAATCGGAATTAAGGTTGAAAAAAATCCTATTGGCTGATCCAATCAGGCAATAGGATTGCGCTCACATTCTATTAGCTGTTCCAATCAGCCAATAGAATGCGAGCTCAATCCTATTGGCTGATTGGATCAGCCAATAGGATTTTTTCTACCTTAATTCCGATTGGCTGATAGAATTCTATCAGCCAATCGGAATTGAAGGGACGCCATCTTGGATGACATCATTTAAAGGTACCGTCATTTAGTGTTAGTCGTCGGAAAGAAGAGGATGCTCCGCGTTGGATGTCTTGAAGATGGACCCGCTCCGGATGGATGAAGATAGAAGATGCCGTCTGGATGAAGACTTCTGCCCGTCTGGAGGACCTCTTCTGCCGAATAGGATGAAGACTTCGGACCGTCTGGAGGACCACTTCTGCCGGGTTGGGTGAAGACGTCTCAAGGTAGGGTGATCTTCAAGGGGTTAGTGTTAGGGTTCGGTGTGTGGGTGGTGGGTTTTAATGTTGGGGGGGGTATTGTATTTTTTTTTCCAGGTAAAAGAGCTGATTACTTTGGGGCAATGCCCCGCAAAAAGCCCTTTTAAGGGCTATTTGTAATTTAGTATAGGGTAGGGATTTTTATTATTTTGGGGGGCTTTTTTATTTTGTTAGGGGGATTAGATTAGGTGTAATTAGCTTAAAAAATTGTAATTATTTTATTATTTTCTTTAATTTAGTGTTTGTTTTTTTCCGTAATTTAGATAATTGTATTTAATTGTAGTTAGTGTAGGGAATTAATTTAATTATAGTGTAGTGTTAGGTGTAATTGTAACTTAGGTTTATTTTTATTTTACAAGTAAATTTGTCTTTATTTTAACTAGGAAGTTATTAAATAGTTAATAACTATTTAATAACTATTCTACCTAGTTAAAATAAATACAAAGTTGCCTGTAAAATAAAAATAAACCCTAAAATAGATACAATATTATTATTAGTTATATTGTAGCTATCTTAGGGTTTATTTTATAGGTAAGTATTTAGTTTTAAATAGGAATAATTTATTTAATTGTAGTAATTTTATTTAAAATTATTTAAATTATATTTAAGTTAGGGGGGTGTTAGGTTTAGGGTTAGACTTAAGTTTAGGGGTTAATAACTTTAATATAGTTGCGGCGACGTTGGGGGCAGCAGATTAGGGGTTAATAATTGTAGTTAGGTTGCGGCGACATTGGGGGCAGCAGATTAGGGATTAATAAATAAAATGTCGGTTGCGGCGATGTTGGGGGCATCAGATTAGGGGTTAATAAGTATAATGTAGGTGGCGGCGGTGTCCGGAGCGGCAGATTAGGGGTTAATAATATAATGCAGGTGTCGGCGATGTCAGGAGCGGCAGATTAGGGGTTAATAAATTTAAGATTAGGGGTGTTTAGACTCGGGGTTCATGTTAGGGTGTTAGGTGTAGACATAACTTTTATTTCCCCATAAGAATCAATGGGGCTGCGTTAGGAGCTGAACGCTGCTTTTTTGCAGGTGTTAGGTTTTTTTTCAGCCGGCTCTCCCCCATTGATTCCTATGGGGAAATCATGCACAAGCACGTTTTGCCAGCTCACCGCTACCGTAAGCAGCGCTGGTATTACAGTGAGATGTGGAGCAAAATTTTGCTCTCCGCTCACTTTTCTGCGGCTAACGCCGGGTTTAAAAAGACCTGTAATACCAGCGTTGTTTGTAAGTGAGCGGTGAGCTGAAACTGCTTGTTAGCCCCGCAAGCCTTACCGACAAAAACTCGTAATATAGCCGAATGTGTTTTCAACTCAAACTTTTCAAGAAAATGTACTTCATCAAGCTTGAAATTTGCAGTGTTTTATGTAATTATCCCTTACTGATAGGTCTGTTAATGTGGCATTTTTTTGTTTTGTTTTGTATTGCTTTTAACCTCAATAAAAAGCTTGGAAAAAAATGTTTAATTTTGTGTAGTCAAAAAACTTTGCAATATACTGTAATTATTAATTATTTCATTATTTATATTTTATAGTGTGGAAGCTTAAAGCATGTTCCCAAAAAACGGAAATACCAAAACAATGAGTCACAAACTTAAGGGTAGCAGATTCAGGAGAAACATGAGGAAGCATTTTTTTTTTTACTGAAAAGGGTGGTGGATTCATGGAATAAACTTCCAATAGAGGTTGTAAACACAAGGACTGTAAAGGAATTAAAAAATGCCTGGGGCATGCATAAGGCTGGCCTAAGAAATAAGTAACGTAATATGGATAGACTTGATGGGCCTTTTGGTTCTTATCTACCATTAAATTCTATTTTTCTGTTATTTATTTTGTTGCCTCTAAAAGGTGTTGTTTTTTTAAATTCTATTGCGTTTCATTGAAGTAATTGATGCCAACATGTTTGAACTTACGTTTTCCTCTTAGAAACTAAACTTTAACACTTATATCTTGAATATTGAAAAAAATAATATGTGTAAGAATGCTTTGTATACATCATTATGCCTGGCTTGTATTTACTGTTTAATATCCATTTAAAAGACACTAAATAGGGGCACTGAATATCTCTGTATAATAGTATGTTGGAAATAATCCCTTATATCATGTTGTGCTATTAGGGGGCCAATAAGTACTGCAAATAAAAGGTTTTCTATGATCTTGAAGCATCTAACTTCTTTACTGATCTGTCTCTCTCAGGGCATGACGTACTTAGAGGAGGTACGGTTGGTGCACAGAGATCTGGCAGCACGGAATGTTTTGGTGAAGCACCCATCACATGTTAAGATTACAGACTTTGGCTTAGCCAGATTGCTGGATGTAGATGAAACGGAGTACCATGCTGATGGAGGAAAGGTGAGGATCAAGAAAATAAAAGCCAGCAAGAGCGGTAATGATCACACGTATCTTGTCACACATATTCATGTACATGTCAGTAATATAGCTACACACTAGTGCAGTTTTAGTTTAAAGGGACACTGTACTCCAGCTTATTCTCTTATCCCACCTATAGTCAGAAATACTTAGGAGCAAATTTATCATTCTCTGGATGGACAAGGTTCACATGCAGAGATGGGATTTGTTATTGCAAAGAGCGTGCAGCATTGGCAACTGGTTGTGAGTGCAGGGCTTGTCAATCACTCTGATTGGATCAGTCTGAGGTGATTTTAGTGGTGGAGAGGTTAGGAAGCCATGCTCTAGCCTGTAACCTGAAGGGTCATTGTCAGTTTCATAAATGTGTGGTTTACCGTATGCTTTCAACTATAGATCAAACAATTTGTCAGGACTGACTTAGGATTCCCAACCAGCCACCCAGTTGTACCACATTAAAAGGCACATGCCTGCTAAAAACTAATTTATAGACTTTAGGGAGAATGTTTTCATAGCAACAAACAGCTGTTTGTTTAATATTAAGGACCATAACATTTCACAGTCATCAGATGTAATATGTTTAAAAGAGGACACCAAATGTGATATTTTATTTGTTACACTAATGTGTTTTGTTTTTTAATGAGTATTTCCATGCTTACTAAGACAATTTTTTTATGGCTGTTTTTCCCAGTTCACCAATAGATATAAGCCTAAAGACTTGAATCTCTGTTCCATTAAAATCTCAAATAAAATTAGTGTGACTCTTAATCTAGGTACCTATCAAGTGGATGGCCTTAGAATCTATTCTGCACAGAAAGTTTACTCACCAGAGTGACGTCTGGAGTTACGGTGAGCATTAAGTGAAAAATGAAATAAGGGTTTATACAACCATTACAAATGATTTACTAAGTCCTTTGCATCTCTCGACTTTTGCTGATGAATAGGTGTCACAGTTTGGGAACTCATGACTTTTGGGGCAAAACCTTATGATGGGATTCCAGCAAGGGAGATCCCAGATCTTCTGGAGAAAGGAGAGAGACTACCGCAGCCCCCAATATGTACTATAGATGTGTATATGATCATGGTGAAATGTAAGTAATGGCTAAACAGTGCAAAAGTGACGGCTTTCTTGTGAGCAACTTTCTACCTTGTATTTTACAGTTTTGTTACCCATCTAAATGTGTTCTTGTTTTTTTCTCTGTTATTCTCCCCCTTTAACTCACATTTCTTAGGTTGGATGATTGATTCAGAGTGTCGGCCTAAGTTTCGTGAGTTGATCAATGAGTTCTCCCGTATGGCTCGTGATCCCACACGTTTTGTGGTCATTGAGGTAAGAGACCTTCTAAAACTGACAGTAGAGTAAACCTGGGCTTAATATTATTATTTTTTTGTTTCATTAGTAATAAGGATACCATAGCTGTAGATATAAAGAGCAAACCTTTAAAGTATTAGATATTGTCACACTGATATACTTAATTTCTTTTTATAGAATGAAGAGTTCATGGCACAAGCTAGTCCCTTAACTAGCCAGTTTTATAGTACTCTTCTGCAAGAAGTTGGAATGGATAACCTGGTGGATGCTGAGGAGTATTTGGTCCCTCATCAGGGTTTCTTTGGTTCGGAGGACACAACAGCAGCACATCGCAGCCGTATCTCATCCACACGGGTATTGACACTGCTGTAGACATATCCATTTATAACATAATGCATAGCTTGATTGTAGTATCTGGCTTGAAGTGACATTCTGTGTGCAGAGTTGGCTGGGGCTAGTCCCCTGCTAATGTAAGGGTTAGTAAGATACTGAAATTTGTGAACCAATATGCCTCCTTCAGTTAAAGTATCTTTAGTAAAAGTGTGGCATTATAAATTAAAAATACAAGCTCAATAATTTGTATTGCTGACCTAGCTAACTGTGGGCTTGATCACAATATATATATATTTTTTAACAAATACTTTTTTCTTTGTTGAACAATGAGAACATACATAACATAAAAACAAGATATTGCACATAATCACAATCCATGTTATTTGGATCCTAAGTGCTCAGTAATAGTGATTGTAATTGTTGTGCAGGTGGTGCAGTCCAACTTGAACACTCCTAGTTGCACGTTACAGGGCCTTTCGTTAGTCTTGCTTAAAGGGTTATGAAACCCACATTTTTTTTCATGATTCAGATAAAGCAAGCAATTTTAAGCAACTTTCTAATTTACTCCTAAAATCAATTTTTCTTGATATCTTTATTTGAAAAGCAGGAATATAAGCTTAAGAGACGGTCCATTTTTTGAGTTCAGCACTTGGGTAGCGCTTGCTGGTTGGTGGTTACATGCAGCCACCAATTAGCAAGCGCTATCCAGGGTTCTGAACCAAAAATGGGCCGGCTCCTAAGCTTTCGTGCTAGTTTAATTTTGACTTCCCTATCTCTTTAAGAAAGCTGTTTCAGACAGTTTTTGTTTTGATAAAAAAATTGCAGCTTCATGTGATTTAGATATTGCATAGCTTCATATTGCGATTATTTGCATCATGAGATTAATTGTACAGCCCTAGTCTAAAAATGACATACTCTAACAAATTAGATTGGAATGGTGGTGCTAATCCAGTAGGGATGTGAGCTCCAACTTCAAGGTGTCAGAAGAAGCTCTGGAAGCTGGTACCACAGCTTCTTCAGCAACCATAAAGTTGGAGCTCACATCCCTATTGGATCAGAGCCTCCTTTCCAAACTACTACCTTGCCAGGGTCTAAGGAGGGACTGAGGAAGACAGCACCAGTTAAAAAGGCAGTATTTTTGTTATTGGTATTGTTTCTGTATAACTGTATTGTACAGTCTTTGATTTTCTAACAAATTAGAGAATGTAATTTTTAGGGTTGCACCGATACCGATACTAGTATCGGTATCGGTACCGATACCAAGTATTTGCATGAGTACTTGTACTCGTGCAAATGCACCGATACTTATACCGATACCTCCACTTCCTACCCATATGCTATCTTGTGGCGTTTTTTCAAACTGCATGTTCCCATTTCATTTTAATCTGAAGTGGAGACTAAACTAAAAATTGTTTGCTACTGTTCTGCCAATACAAATTGCTGTTATTTGTATTATTGTAGGAGAGATCACTGTACCTCGTTCAGACAAACCCCTGAAGTACTGGTCAGTTAATAAACTGAGATTTCCAGCTCTGGCTAAAATGGTCCAAAAATATCTTTCTGCCCCATGCAGTAGTGTGGAAAGTGAAAGACTGTTCAACTTAGAGTCAAACCTCCTTACTGATAGCAAAAACAGACTTATAGCTGAACATGCAGAGAGGCTTCTGTTCTGTTCCTTAAAAAGAACTTGCCACTAACTTTTGAAAAATTATTCTAATTGCTAAATTGCCTTTTTTACTGCTAGTTCTCATCTTGCACAATGATGTTCAAAACATACTGTACTCTGAGGAACATCCATAGGTTAGCTTATATAATTGCAGGAAGAGTACTCATGGCAAAAATTAAGTTAATTCCAATGAACACTCATCCTGCAATTATAGGACTAGATTTAGATTACATTTGATTGGTAAGCTTTATCAATGCTTTGTTCACATTTCCAACTCCATAGACTTTAGCATAGCATTGGTAAAACTTACCAGTCAAATGTAATTTAGCCCATAGTGTTGTTCCCCATGATTAAACAGTGCACTGTTCTATTTTTACTATTTTTCTATTTTTTACTGTATTGCACTTTTGGTTGGTTGTGATTTTATATTTGTTATTTGTTGTTATTATTAATATATTTTATTGTAATATTTTTATTTATAAACATGTTCTGTGAACTTTATGACAAATAAAACTGTTTTATTATTTCATAATGTCTTTTAAGTTACAGTCCTTCATAATTATAAAGAAAGAATCTTAAAATAATTAGTCTGTATTGTGCTTGGTTAACTGTCACATGACATTAAAAAAAAAAGTATCGGTAATTGGTATCGGCGAGTATTTGAAAACAAGTATCGGTACTTGTACTCAGTCTTAAAAAAATGGTATCGGTGCAACCCTAGTAATTTTTCATCTATTATGACCCTTTAACTAATGCCGATGAACCGTTTTCAATGTCAGCACAATCATAATGAGCCATTTTCCTTGTTTATCAAAAACACTTTTTTCATTATTGTTGCAGTGAAAAATGGTTCTGTACTTTTATGTAATCACACTCCACATTCTCAATACTTACCAATAAAAACAGGGAAATGTTTTCATTATTAAACTCAATAGCTAAAAGGACTTGACAAACCCTGGACAATATATTTTGAGTTACTGAGTACCACAAACATTTTTTAATGTAACTTTTGTTTTGTGCTTGGGCAGAACACACTGAAATTACCTGCTACCCTATTGGATGATTAAGTAATTAAACAGATACAAATGCTTTCTGCTCAATCCAAGTTAATTAATAATAATAAGCACTTTTACACAACTAGCTAAATCGATAACTCAACAAACACACATGCACACTATACTAGTGTTACCTCTCATAAAAAAACATAAACATATATTTATATGGTTTCCACTCTCATTAGGTTAAAGGGACATGAAACACAAACATTTTTCTTACATGATTCGAATAAAACATACATCTGAAAACAGCTTTACTTCTATTTTTAATTTTGCTTCATTCACTTTGTATCCTTTGTTGAATGAGCAGCAATGTACTACTGGGAGCTAGCTGAAGATAATGGTAAGCCAATGACAAGAGGCATATATGTGCAGCAACCAATCAGCAGCGAGCTCCATCCTGCTGAGACTACCTAGGTATACTTTTAAATGAAGGATATCCAGAATCTAGAAGTGCTGACAGAGGCTTAACACCCTTGTTACTTGTTACCTATTAATGCAAATAATTACTTATTGTTACTTAGCCATATATAGTCATATATTAGAAAAATATGGTAGATGAGAAGCACTTGCTTTTAGAGTCACTTTACTCCTGCACACCCTTTCTTTGGTTTACATCCTGTCTCATTTACTTCACACCAGAGTACAGCTGAAACACAGATAGACCAAGCATTGCTGGAGGAGGCAGCTTCATCAGGACCTTTGCTGGCTCGTACCTTTTCTCAGAAATCAGGGAGCAGTGGCTCAGATGTGTTCAGTGAGGGGGAATATGTGTGTGAGCCTTCCCTCCCAAGGGAAAACAGCCTCCTGCAGAGGTACAGTGAAGATCCCACACACCTTGGTGGAGACGAGATGGATGGAATATTGCTAGAAACAGATGGTGCAATCTTCTCAGGACAGACTGTACACCCCCCAGGTATGGATATGATTCTATAAATGGTCTTTCCCATTCTCAATATTACACTTTTGTGAACAGTACCTCTGGATTTTTGGGTTTTCTAATATAATGTAACATAAGTAAAAGGTTTCCCTTTAATATGTTTCCAATGACTTGTTATACCTGCTACATAGTATAACATGTATAGGAAGTTGATCCTTTGTGTTTTATTTTTGTTCTCTCACTATTTGAAAACACAAACTATTAAGTGTGGGAACTTACCAAGCCTTCCACCGCCCCTCAAATTAATATTGTTTTATATATCGACATACACACACTGTATTTATATGTCTATCTATACACTTGGGTTATGTCACAGAGTCTCACCACTTAAGGTGTAATAGTCCTATTTCTGCTGAGGGAAGCTAAATAACCCCAGAGCAAGTCACACAGAAATGTAATCACAATGTGTTCCAAACAGTGCAGGGGATCACACAGCAGGGCCACTAACAGGCTTACATTTAGTGTATTGTAGGAAATGTTACTGCCCATTACTAGAGGATCTCACTATCCCTCTAACCAGACTTCCTCTAGCTCCTCCCACCACCAGCAGCAGTGTTTACTGAAGCATTTCTGTTCTCTGTCCAGAGAGAACTTAGTTCCTCCTGCAAAAATAGTGCAGGAACTCCGTTCCCATGCGTTCCCGCCCGACTTGATCACTGCTATTAACCGCTTAACCCAAAAAGACGTATTTATACACAATGCGGTCCTTTGCCCATAGTACCGTATAACATATATATATATATATACATCCTAGCTTCAGGAAGCTACAGCAGCCTCGGCTGTTAAGTGACAGCCAAAAGTTGCTGTTCCTGAGCTGCAGACATCTGTCTGCATATGGAAATGAAGCATGATCTGTCTGTGTCACTGTCTGTAACGATCATCTGTTTGTGGAAAATTAAAACAAAATACTAGTTCCGTAAGTACACAGTTAGAATAGGACCCACATCAGACCCCAAATCAGACTAATTGCCTTTCAGCCTCTATCTGCAACAAATGTCCCATGCATACAACAATTTTTAGATCAGATTCAAAGGTTTTACAGCCCCTCTGTCATCCACATAACTAAGTTAGATTTCAGATCAGACCCTTGAATCCTGCAGTCCCTTCTTATAATGTTGCTGTGGCTGCTAATTTCCCTATTAGTGTTGTTTCTCAGGCAACACATTAGGGCCTGTGCAGGGGGTAGTGAGTAGAGTGAGCCTGGCTCCCACTCTTCCTGACAGCCAGGCAGAAGTGGGAATATTGGTGTGCTCATAAACACCAAAAGAGGAGAGGCACCAAAATAAATATACACAAATAAAGGAAAATTACATAAATATTTGCTTGTTTTACTCCAATCCATAAAATTCTTACGGCTAGATTTAGAGTTGGGCGGTAGCCGTCAAAACCAGCGTTAGAGGCTCCTAACGCTGGTTTTGGGCTACCGCTGGTATTTGGAGTCAGTCAGGAAAGGGTCTAACGCTCACTTTCCAGCCGCGACTTTTCCATACCGCAGATCCCCTTACGTCAATTGCGTATCCTATCTTTTCAATGGGATCTTTCTAACACCGGTATTTAGAGTCGTGTCTGAAGTGAGCGTTAGAAATCTAACGACAAAACTCCAGCCGCAGAAAAAAGTCAGTAGTTAAGAGCTTTCTGGGCTAACGCCGGTTTATAAAGATCTTAACTACTGTGCTCTAAAGTACACTAACACCCATAAACTACCTATGTACCCCTAAACCGAGGTCCCCCCACATCGCCGCCATTCTATTAAATTTTTTTAACCCCTAATCTGCCGACCGCACGCCGCTGCCACCTACATTATCCCTATGAACCCCTAATCTGCTGCCCCTAACACCGCCGACCCCTATATTATATTTATTATCCCCTAATCTGCCCCCCTCACCGTCGCCTCCACCTGCCTACACTTATTAACCCCTAATCTGCCGAGCGGACCGCACCGCTACTATAATAAAGTTATTAACCCCTAATCCGCCTCACTCCCGCCTCAATAACCCTATAATAAATAGTATTAACCCCTAATCTGCCCTCCCTAACATCGCCGACACCTAACTTCAAGTATTAACCCCTAATATGCCGATCGGAGCTCACCACTACTCTAATAAATTTTTTAACCCCTAAAGCTAAGTCTAACCCTAACCCTAACACCCCCCTAAGTTAAATATAATTTTATTCTAACGAAATAAATTAACTCTTATTAAATAAATGATTCCTATTTAAAGATAAATACTTACCTGTAAAATAAATCCTAATGTAGCTACAATATAAATAATAATTATATTGTAGCTATTTTAGGGTTTATATTTATTTTACAGGCAACTTTGTATTTATTTTAACCAGGTACAATAGCTATTAAATAGTTAATAACTATTTAATAGCTAAAATAGTTAAAATAATTACAAAATTACATGTAAAATAAATCCTAACCTAAGTTACAATTAAACCTAACACTACACTATCAATAAATAAATTAAATACAATACCTACAATTATCTATAATTAAACCTAACACTACACTATCAATAAATTAATTAAATAAAATACCTACAATTATCTACAATTAAACCTAACACTACACTATCAATAAATTAATTAAATACAATATCTACAAATAAATACAATTAAATAAACTAACTAAAGTACAAAAAATAAAAAAGAACTAAGTTAAAAAAAAATAAAAAAATATTTACAAACATTAGAAAAATATTTCAACAATTTTAAACTAATTACACCTACTCTAAGCCCCCTAATAAAATAACAAAGCCCCCCAAAATAAAAAAATGCCCTACCCTATTCTAAAATAAAAAAGTTCAAAGCTCTTTTACCTTACCAGCCCTGTAAAAGGGCCATTTGCGGGGCATGCCCCAAAGAATTCAGCTCTTTTGCCTGTAAAAAAAAAACATACAATACCCCCCCCCCAACATTACAACCCACCACCCACATACCCCTAATCTAACCCAAACCCCCCTTAAATAAACCTAACACTAAGCCCCTGAAGATCTCCCTACCTTGTCTTCACCTCACCGGGTCCCGATCTGTCCAGAAGAGCCTCCGATGTCTTGATCCAAGCCCATTGGCTGATTGGATCAGCCAATCGGATTGAACTTGATTCTGATTGGCTGATTCCATCAGCCAATCAGAATTTTCCTACCTTAATTCCGATTGGCTGATAGAATCCTATCAGCCAATCGTAATTCGAGGGACGCCATCTTGGATGACGTCATTTAAAGGAACCGTCATTCGGCTAGTAGGCGTCGCTTGAAGAGGTTGGATCCGCGTCGGCTGGGAAGAAGATGGCTCCGCTCCGCTCCGGAACAAAGAAGATTGAAGATGCGGCTTGATAGAAGACTTCATCCCGATGATGGACTTCCGACTTCAGCCCGATGATGGATTTCTTCAGCCGCCGCTTGGATCCAGACTTCAGCCCGAGCATGGACGTCACTCTTCAGCCCCCCGCTTGGGCTTGGATCAACACTTCGGACCCTCTTCTGGACAGATCGGGACCCGGTGAGGTGAAGACAAGGTAGGGAGATCTTCAGGGGCTTAGTGTTAGGTTTATTTAAGGGGGGTTTGGGTTAGATTAGGGGTATGTGGGTGGTGGGTTGTAATGTTGGGGGGGGTATTTTATGGGTTTTTTTACAGGCAAAAGAGCTGAATTCTTTGGGGCATGCCCCGCAAATGGCCCTTTTCAGGGCTGGTAAGGTAAAAGAGCTTGGAACTTTTTTAATTTAGAATAGGGTAGGGCATTTTTTTATTTTGGGTGTCTTTGTTATTTTATTAGGGGGCTTAGAGTAGGTGTAATTAGTTTAAAATTGTTGTAATATTTTTCTAATATTTGTAAATATTTTTTTATTTTTTTAAACTTAGTTCTTTTTTATTTTTTGTACTTTAGTTAGTTTATTTAATTGTATTTATTTGTAGATATTGTATTTAATTAATTTATTGATAGTGTAGTGTTAGGTTTAATTGTAGATAATTGTAGGTATTGTATCTAATTAATTTATTGATAGTGTAGTGTTAGGTTTAATTGTAACTTAGGTTAGGATTTATTTTACAGGTAATTTTGTAATTATTTTAACTATTTTAGCTATTAAATAGTTCTTAACTATTTAATAGCTATTGTACCTGGTTAAAATAAATACAAAGTTGCCTGTAAAATAAATATTAATCCTAAAATAGCTATAATATAATTATAATTTATATTGTAGCTATATTAGGGTTTATTTTACAGGTAAGTATTTAGCTTTAAATAGGAATAATTTATTTAATAAGAGTTAATTTATTTCGTTAGATAAAAATTATATTTAACTTAGGGGGGTGTTAGTGTTAGGGTTAGACTTAGCCTTAGGGGTTAATCCATTTATTACAGTAGCGGTGAGCTCCGATCGGCAGATTAGGGGTTAATACTTGAAGTTAGGTGTCGGCGATGTTAGGGAGGGCAGATTCGGGGTTAATACTATTTATTATAGGGTTATTGAGGCGGGAGTGAGGCGGATTAGGGGTTAATAACTTTATTATAGTAGCGGTGCAGTCCGCTCGGCAGATTAGGGGTTAATAAGTGTAGGCAGGTGGAGGCGACGTTGTGGGGGGCAGATTAGGGGTTAATAAATATAACATAGGGGTCGGCGGTGTTTAGGGGCAGCAGATTAGGGGTACATAGGGATAATGTAGGTAGCTGCGGTTTACGGAGCGGCAGATTAGGGGTTAAAAAAATATAAAAGTGTCAGCTATAGCGGGGGGGGCAGAATAGGGGTTAATAAGTGTAAGGTTAGGGTTTTTAGACTCGGGGTTCATGTTAGAGTGTTAGGTGCAGACGTAGGAAGTGTTTCCCCATAGAAAACAATGGGGCTGCGTTAGGAGCTGAACGCTGCTTTTTTGCAGGTGTTAGGTTTTTTTTCAGCTCAAACTGCCCCATTGTTTTCTATGGGGATATCGTGCACGAGCACGTTTTTTAAGCTGGCCGCGTCCGTAAGCACCGCTGGTATCGAGAGTTGCAGTGGCGTTAAATTATGCTCTACGCTCCCTTTTTGGAGCCTAACGCACTGAAAACCCAGCCATTCTGTGAACTCTAAATACCAGCGGTATTTAAAAGGTGCGGGGGAAAAAAAGCACGCGTAGCTAACGCACCCCTTTGGCCGCAGAACTCTAAATCTAGGCGTTAGTTTTCTGTGTCACATTGTATATTTTACCCTAAAACTGGTTTGAAATCTTGTTAGTGATGTATGGATGTGATTTCAAGTTTCCCACCTTGTATCTCCGCAGAATATGTGAACCAAAGTAAGCGTGACAGAAGCCGTTCAGCTGTAAAGTCACCCAGAACATCAGTGTCCACATTAGAAAGACAAAAAGCTCAACTGGACAGGAACGGACTTGTTAAAGAGTTGAGGAGTCCTCCAGTAATCTCTGCCTTGAACAATCCTGACTACTTGCCCCCACCTGGACTGCAACTGCCAAACTGTTTTCCCCAAGCCTTTGACAATCCTTATTACTGGAATCATGAACTTAATGCTTCAAGGTGTGAGCAAGAATCACACTCAGCAGCTAATGGTTTCACTACTCCAACAGCAGAGAACCCTGAGTACTTAGGGCTAGATGAAGCACCAATCAGACCCCGTGACGTGACAGCATGAAGTAGTGAACACATTATCAATATTGCCCATGGTTTAAGTGGGGACCCTCAAAAAAGGGAGACTGTAAAGCATTTGTCCCCAAACCACTAAACATGCCTGTGGAAAGCATGGCTATCTATTGACTTTCTGTTGGACTTTAATGGCAATCAGTGATACTGATTGAACTTTGAACTGCTGAAAGCATAATAATGTCTGAATTCAGAGACTGGATATTTCCTACACAAGGACTCTAATTTTGGACAATTCTCATTTATGTTTTCCCTAAGTAATACTATTTAAGATCATTGTTTAACAATTTGAGATCAAGACTGCTCCCATAAACCTGGCAGATAATTAACTGGTTAATTGTACAGAATATTTCAAAGTCAAATTAGGTTTTGTATAAAGTGTTATGTATATTTGTGGTTTTATATTCTGAATATTTTTTGTGATTTTATAAAATTTATTCCCCTTTTTCTGACAGCACAAATTACATTTCCCATCATAGTTGTGTCTCGTTTCAAAAGGGATTCTGTATGTATTTTTACTTTATTTTAATATCACTAAAACAAATATATAACAAGACAGGTTTTCTCTTAAAATGAAATTCATTTTCTGCCTCCTTCAGATGTTTCTCACGTCTAGAGCTCCATCTCTCATTCTACTCTGTATATAGCTCTCTAATGGTCTTGTTCATCTCAAATATTAAAGTGCCTTATTTTCAGTACTTTCTGATGAACAAGTAGAAAAATGAAGACATTTTTGCTTAAATTAAAAAAAAAGGTAAATGTGACTTTAAAAACTTGATTTGTATATGCAGAGCTATTAACTACCTATTTGAGACATACAAATGTCTAAGGGGCATATTTATCAAGCTCTGAATGGAGCTTGATGCCCCGTGTTTCTGGCAAGCCTGCAGAAACAGCAGTTATGAATCAGCGGTCACAAAGACCGCTGCTCCATAATCTGTCCGCCTGCTCTGAGCAGGTGGACAGACATCGCCGGAAATCAACCCGATCGAGTACGATCGGGTTGATTGACACCCCCCTGCTGGCGGCCCATTGGCCGTGAGTCAGCAGGGGGTGGCGTTGCAAAGCAGCTCTTGTGAGCTGCTGGTGCAATGCTGAATACAGCGAGCGTATTGCTCGCCGTATTCAGCGAGGTCTGGCGGACCGGATCCTCAGTGTCGGATCAGGTCCGCCAGACCTTGATAACTTGGGGTCAATGTCTGAGAAAAGGATTGTGAAATTAAACAACCGTCAGTAATGCACATTGTCAGTACACACATCTCTTGCTATTATTTTAACCATAAACTTTATCTTGAAAGTAAATAAATGCTAAGTCTTCAGGGGGTTAACTCTGAAGATTGGAGATTAGTCTCTTCACTGTTCCTACAGATTACACATTACTGGCTTGGTACACAGCTAGGTGCATATCAGGACAGTTATGTTATTTTCAGCAGTGACCAATAAAGATCCCTGTTTTTATATTTTCAATGTCAGCTTATAATACTATTATTGATTGAATTTCTACTTAGCCTATGCAGTAGCATCAGCAATGGGTCATTGCCTGAGTTACAAACGGAAGACTCTGGTTTGCTATCCTTTGGTGTAACAAGCAGACAAATGAAAAACGAAAGATTGTGGGCAGCGCTCAATTGGCAGTCTGCTACTAACTCCTATATTATTCTGATAGAAATATAAAAAATGGGCAAAAAGAGGAACTATGTTCCCTAAACCTATATGTGCCTGAAATATATTCCAAAAAAACAATTTTCAACAGTTATTTAAAATGTAAGAGTCTCCAACAAAGGGATTAAATACATAAATAAATTTATTAAACACCCTAAAATTACACAGTTAATTAAGTCCCTATAAATCTAAGACACCGGTGTCTCAACTTCAACTTGATACTTCATATAAAAACAATTGATACAACTAAACTCAGTTTGCAAACATATAAAATATTCAGTTGATGATTTGATACTGATGTAAAAAAGCAGAAAATAAATCAATAGAAATATGCAATGCACGAGGGGGCGGAGCCAGCGCTCAGAGGAGATGGCTGCACGTATGTGAGCTCTGGTCTCCCTGCAGGGCAAAAAGCAGCCTAAATATGTGTGCAGATAACCCCAAATGTCTGGAAACGTAGTTATATAAGTCCCGGACTCACATATCCGACTGGGGACTAAATCGGAAAGAAAACGGAGAAGCGGTGCAGTTTTTGCAGCAACGCCATCTTAACACACGGATATGAGCCATGCGTGTGGGCCGCAACTAAACACCGGAATGTACCGCTGGTCAATCGGCCGTACGAGGAGACACAGGTGCCACCATCAAGCGGGGGAGTGCTCAGATGAGCGGAAGGTGAGATAAGGAGATGTTATACATCCATGAGCTGTTGGGGCTAATTTGAAATAAGCAGTCACCTAAATGGATAAGTGTGGCGTCCGCCATCTTTGATTCTCCTATAGAGCTTATGATACTTAATTTAGCATTGAGGCACCTTAAGAGCATCGAAGCTGGATGCAGGGACACCGCAAAAAAGTCTGATGCCTAACACCCTGCCAGTATATTGCAGTCGATGCACCCGCCATCACCAGCTTTTTATGTATATATCACTGCTATTCTAATTCCCATGGAAGATTTACCGACAATACACACAAATCTGCTATGAGATACAGTTAATAAACTGGGAAGGGAGAGCAGCTTTCTCGAGCAGTATTAAAATTTATTTGGTGTTGGAGATTAAACTTTCTGTATAGCTATACACTGCACTGAGCATTTTGTTACACCTGCATAGTGGATTTCTATGCGCTATAATATTCAACATGTCTCCTAGAAAAGGCAGCAAGTCAGAAAAAGCAACTAAAAAGCAGGATGCAGCTACTCCCTCTGTAAACAACTTTTTTAAGCAATTAGAAACTACAGCCCTGAAGATAAACCCACTAGAAGCCAGAAATGATGGCTCTTCCACACCATCAGACTCAGAGGGGGATTGCCCCGATTCAGCTGTTCAAGTACCCAGGGCCTTATTGGACTCACTGCCCTCTAAAAAAGACTTTTCTACATTAATTTGTCAAGTAAAACAATGTATTAGAGAGGAGATCTCTGAGATTAAAAAAGATCTCTCAGACATGGGTCAGAGGGTGGAGAAGCTGGAAGATAGTGCAGACCTCACCTACTCTAATATAACATTTCTCCGGTCTAAAGTTTCTTCTCAAGATGATATAATTTCACAAATGGAAAACAAAATAGATGATCTGGAAAATCGAAGCCGCCGCGGCAACATTAGAATCAGGGGAATCCCAGAATCTGTTACCTCAGCAGACTTAGAAGATTATCTACAAGGTCTCTTTACATCTATAATTGGGGTTGAACCTGAAGCCACAATAGCTTTGGATAGATTCCACAGAGCATTGCGTGCAAAACCATTAGGAGACCAACCTCCAAGAGACGTCATTGTGAAAATCACAAGCTACCAGATCAAAGAAGAAATCATGAAGAAAGCCCGTCAGAAATATCCACTCAGGTTTAGAGCAGAACCTATACAATTATATGAAGATTTGACTCCAAGAACCCTACAGAAAAGACGGGAATTTAAACACCTCACGGCAAAGCTGCGGCAGCTCAACATTCCTTACAGATGGGGTCACCCATTTAATTTGCAAGTACCATGGAAGGGTAGAAGATTGGTATGTAGCACGACGGAAGACATAACACGAATTTGTAAAGATCTAGGCATCATCCTTCCAGAAACACAAGATGAGACTCATCAGCCAGAATCAGCGGAAGCTCATCAAGCACCACCACTCCCTCAAAGATCAGAATGGAGGAAAAAACCAGCTACAACGCCTAATAAAAATCTCCAAGGTGCTGGACATTCAAAGTCCTTGGGAAGGTGAACTATTACAAGATGGTGAATGTTTTATACTTGTTTATTACTGAGTGTGCTTGTTAGCACTACATCCCCGGGCCCGGGCGCCCGCCTGTCCGGACCTACCCTGGTACTCTGTGATGGGGGGGTCTGGGCGGGTGGGGCCTAGTGTCCGGGGTCGGGAGAGGAGAACCCTATCGGCTGTTGACAACTGTAAGTCTGAGTAAAGGGTTGGATGTGGTAAAGTATTTAATTGATAAATATAACTCGCCTCACTGTATGCTATAGATCTGTATTGCATTGCTTACCACTGTGCTCAAGCTACCTACTGTTCAAAGTTGTTAGTTACATTAAATTTAGTTCCCCTAGTTTACTATGTAAAGTTCAATCCCAGGTTAATTCCAGGTTTTTCTGATGCAACATAGGATATACTATATGCATATAATCTGAGATACAATTAAGATGCCCTTTAGGGGTTGGTGTTCCCCCTTTAAAGAATGCTGTTTTTTGTTCTTTTTAGTTGCACCAGTTGTGCAAAGATTGTTTTGAATGTATTTTGTTTAATTTATATCTCTACACTCTGCCACTGGGTACATTTTCAATCTGAATCTGCAGATAATGCTAGGAGTCATAAGATAAAAGCTTTGTTAGTATTTATTGTACGGGATGCCAAACCTTAATGCACAAACTATACGGCTCATAACCCAAAATGTAAAGGGTCTTAACTGTCCTAATAAGAGGTCGATGGCCATCCGGGACCTCCGCAAAAGAGGGGGCGAAATACTATTATTGCAAGAAACGCACTTTAAAACTGGTAGTCTCCCTAAGTATTTTTCCTCACACTACCCCCAACACTTTCATAGCACGAACTCCCATAAAAAGACTAATGGTGTTAGTATATTAATACATAAATCTATCCCATTTAAACTTCAGCATATAGACAAGGATAAGGAGGGTAGATATTTAGGCATCATGGGCCTGATGTATGGCAAACCGGTAACCATTATAAACTTATATGCACCTAACACAAGACAAGACCAGTTCTTCTCCCGCTTTTCCAACAAAATCGCTGGCCTAGCTAAAGGCCCTTTGATTGTTGCAGGAGACCTTAATATCCCCTTAGTACCTGCATTTGATAGCTCTAACCCCAGCGCTCGACACAGTCCAAAAATGCTCCATTCCATATGGAAAGATATCAAGGAGCTAATGCTTCATGATACATGGAGGTACACACACCCACAAACTCGAGATTACACCTTTTTTTCAAACCCACAAAAAAGTTATTCTAGGCTCGATTATATACTGGTAGATCACATTGCACTATCACTAGTCAAAGGTGTCAATATCAAGCACACGGTGTGGTCGGACCATTCATCAGTTGAATGTTCGATGGCATGGCCTGCTATTCCCCTCAAACCTTTTACATGGAGGCTAGACAACTCGCTGTTGGCCGACCCAAAAGTAGTGGAGTCACTCGCTGAACAATTGGACACTTACTTTTCACTCAATAATACCCCAGACGTCAGTCCCGCAACGATTTGGGAGGCCCATAAGGCTTACATCCGTGGTGAATTTATTAAAATCAAGGCCCACAAACGTAAAGAATCTATTAAGGAATACCTCAAATTAGCACAAGAGGTCTCTGAAGCAGATCTATTGTTAAAACTCAATCCCGATGATAATGGCTTAGCCAAAGCTCTTCAAGAAAAAAGGGAGAACCTAAATACCCATTTACAACTGGAGTCACAAAGACATCAACTATATATTAAACAAAAATTCTATGGCGAAGGTAATAGAACGGGGAAACTCCTTGCTAGGGCCCTAAAAAGGCAACATGTAGGCTCATATATTCACTCTCTTATGACAGTACATAATACCACAATAGAAGACACTAAATCTATCAAGGAATCCTTCAAAGCATATTACCATAGGCTTTATAATTTATTTCCTAATAGACCCCATACCCCGCACAAGCTAAAATGTGAGAAATATTTAGAAAACATTCCCTTACCCAAGCTCACTGATACTGAAGTATCCATGCTGGAGGCCCCAATCTCCAGTAGGGAGATTCTGGAAGCTATAAAGGAGATGAAGCCAGAGAAAGCTCCGGGACCGGATGGCTTTGGCAACCGGTATTATAAAATATTCAGGGCTCAACTTACACCATACTTGCTAACTATGTTTAATCTAATATCAGACTCTGTAGTATTCCCAGATACCATGATGCAAGCCCATATCTCAGTACTTCCTAAACCCGGCAAGGACCCTGTAACCCCAGCAAACTTTCGACCAATTTCCTTATTAAATGCAGATCTCAAAATATACGCCAAAATTATAGCAAACAGAATAAATGCAATTTTACCTAAGTTAATACACCATGATCAAGTTGGCTTTGTCCCACAAAGGGAAGCTAAGGATAATATATGTAAAGTACTAAATTTGATGGAATATATTAAAAAAACAGACACCCCCTCAATATATCTCTCCACCGATGCTGAAAAAGCGTTCGACAGGTTAGATTGGACTTTTTTACAAGCCACTCTTCAAAGATTCGGATTCCCTACAAAAATTATCAAAAAAATTCTTGCACTATACACTAATCCAACCGCCCAAATCAGGGTCAATGGGGACCTGTCGGATCCTTTCGAAATTCGAAACGGTACGAGACAAGGATGCCCCCTCTCCCCCTTACTTTTTATACTGTCACTAGAGCCATTGGCTATTCAGTTACGTAACAACCCTAAAATAAAAGGTATTACCATACAGGATCAAATATACAAACTGGCATTATTTGCCGATGACATTCTCATGACCATAGCAGAGCCTTTACAATCCCTTCCCTACATCCAACAAGAACTACAATCCTATGGGACAGTGTCTAACTTCTCGATAAATGCTAATAAATCAGAACTTTACCCGATAAATATTCCCGATGCGGAGGTGGGGGTGATTCGGGGACTATACCCATATAAAATTCAGAGCCAAGCACTAAAATATCTGGGAATATTTTTATCCTGTAATAAAGAAATTTTGCGAAAACGTAATTATGGTCGCTTGCTGGATGAATTTGAGAGTCTAGTATCCTCCTGGCTTCCGAGAAAAAACATTTCTTGGCTGGGGAGAATTGCGGCCACCAAAATGACCCTGTTACCGAAAGCCCTATATGTTATGCAGGCATTACCAGTTCCTGGTGTCACATCAGATATTAGTAAAATGCAAGCTATTATAGATGCCTATATATGGCATAGAAAACCTCCAAGAATAGCCAAGAGTACGCTATATAGACATAGAGATGACGGGGGCATGGGAGTTCCAAATTTGCATCTCTATAAGTTGGCGATCACCCTAAATAGGGTAGTAGAGTGGTGCAGACAGGGAAATGATTTCTATAAAAGAAATGTCCACTTAGAATCACAATTGTTGAAAACTACCCAGATGGGGGGACTCTGTTGGGCACCCCAAAAAACCCCTATGGACATTTCTGCGGTTTACCCAATTATTAAGGAAACGTGGTCAGATTGGCTAAAAATCCGCAACAAATATAAGCGCATATCATCCCCTTATTCACCACTAACAATTTTAGACCAGAATAAAGAGCTCTCGCCCTGCTCCTTGGGGACGAAGCAAAACTCACAGACACCAATAAAATTGATTGATCAGATCCCGGTTTTTTCGGTGACAGATCAGGGACAGATAGCGCCGAGAAACACTTTGTTGACACAAGGTCTTGCACATTTTAGCTCCTGGTTTGTCTATCATCAGGTTCGTCATTACATTTATACACATAAACACAAACAAGACATGCTTAGACCACTCACGACATTTGAACACCTATGCACGTCACAACAGCCCCCTAAAAAAGTAATATCTGTGATGTATAGAGATATGCTTCAAGCGCAATATTCTACTAAGCCTAATTATACACTTAGATGGGAAAAGGAGATGGGGAGTGAATTCTCACAAAAACAATGGGCCAAATGGTTCCAGGCAACAGCGAGATCGGCACATTCAGCAACAGTACTTGAAACAAATATCAAGATTCTCACTAGATGGTATTTAACCCCCAGCAAATTGAAGCATATGTTCCGCAACGCCAGTAATAGATGCTGGAGAGGCTGTGATCAAGAAGGTACAATGTACCATATCTGGTGGGACTGTAACGTAATACGCCCATACTGGACCCAAATATATGAACAAATTAGCAAAGTTGTAGGGATGGCCCTGACTCCCTCTTCTGAGGGTATCCTGTTTAATGCTGACCCACACATTTCATGTAAAATTAGGAAGAGCTTGTTCCAAATATTAGTGAATGCAGCTAAAAGGCTGGTACCTAGGTTCTGGAAGAAAATGCAGACACCCACACTTACTGATTGGTTGGTTCTGGTGAAAAACACTATGATACTGGAGAGACTTCATTACTTTAAACTGGGACGTCTAGATTTCTACCATGACATGTTACTTTTATGGGAACAATATACGTATGCTAATTGGGCAAATCAAAGATAATCTCCTACTGTGATGTAGTATGCTTAGCTGATGACAACCCTTTGGCAGAGTACTTATCATTCCTATTACACTGTTGGTTTGTTTGTGGTTCTTTCTTTTGTGTTTGTTTTTCTTGTTTTAGTTTCCTAAATTGTATATATAAACTCCCACAGAGACAAGTTCAACGAGGGGGATAAAATAACTTGAATTGAGCAAAATTAGATACACTGTATGGACTACCATTAGAGCAAGGACAATTTTCTTGGACTCTATACTCGAGCCGTCCGCTTGAGTCATAATGGGAATAACCTTGAAGGGTATACATTGGTAACAACTTCGGCTATGTACTTGAGCTCTGTATCCCAAAACTGCTTTTCAATGTACAGTCATGATTGTATTAATCCATTCTTGTTATGTTATATGACTTTTTTCTTTTTTGAAGCACAATAAAGGAAATTTGAAAAAAAAAAAAAAAAAAAAAAGTCACTTCAAAGAATTAACGATAATGAGGCTTCCAATATGAAGCTTCTTAGTGCAAATAAATAGCAATTGGTTTGGTCTGGATAGAGTTTGCAATATTTGGGAATATGGGATTGCAGTGCACTTGCAAAACTAAATCATTAAAACATTAAAACATATTGAACAGGTACCATAAAAAAGTTAAACTAAAAGGTTCACTATAAGCCCAAAGCCACACTGTAAGTCTTATATTTCCTCAGGGTGGTTTGTCACCTGTCAGCGTGTGGGAGGCTTAGTGTAAGGCAAGCTGAAAGAACCAAACCGCTATGGGTTATGAAACTGCACTGCCGCTATTTGAAAAGAACCCTTACGCGTTTCGAAGTTTGTCCGTTTGGTACTTCTTCATCAGAGGTAATATAGTTGTGCAGTTTGTCCGGTATCCGATTTGAAGCCAGCGAAGGGGAGTGGTTTCACTACGCCATGCGTTTACGTCGATGCGTAGCGGTCCTCAGCCGCCAATCATAGCCTCTGTTGATATGGTAACCGTGGAAACAGTGAAAGGCTACTATTTCATCTGTTTTCAATGATTCCTATATCCACCTAATGTGAATTAAATTTCTGTTTCCGTTTTTTTGTGAAACTCAATTTAGGTAAAATTTGACCATTCGGGCTACTGATTGTTGCATGTATACAGAATCAAAATTGGTGTTTTGTTTTCGAGGAGTCTATGGTTACTAAGGCAACCCCTCCGCTGTCTCTTAAAGGGATATTATGCTCTGTTGGTAATGTGAGCAAAGTCATCAATTGGAAATATTCATTGTTAGAACTTGTATGAATCAGTTTACTCTAAGACTCATCTTCCTGTTTATTAAAGGGATTTTTAGACAGCTGGATTTTGTTCGTTGCTGCTAAAAATGTAACAAGCGTCAATTAGGGATCCTTGTATGTAGTATACCCTCTAATATGTAGTATATGTAATAATGTAGTATACCCTGCTATATATTTCTCATGTGAATTTGAGAAATGGTTGAAGCCTTATATGTTGTATAAATAGGATTGTTCCGTGACTATTAGTACTTACTATTTCAATCTTTGGTTCCATACTTAAAAATAATAATAATAATAATAACATACAGAAACACAGTTAGTCTTTTTATGGCCATAAACTATTTTTATTTTTGTTTTTGGCTCAACTTAACGTGGAACTTCTGTATCCCCTATACGTTTAAACTGAAAGGGTGGATATAGAATTTTTTCGAACTAGAAAAAATCTCCTAAGGGAACAGACTCCATCCTAAATTGTATGTGTATATATATATATACTGGAACTGTTTTCATAGAATAATGGAGGCTGAGATAGTTGAATATTTAGAGTTATTCTCCTATAAGTGAATTGTGTTTTGTAGTATGGTGGTGGAGAGGTTTCTAGTAATTCTTGTCTTGCACTTTGTCAATATCACATTTCTATACCAGTGGGTTTATGTACATGTCTTAATGGGCTATTGCTTGAAAACAGAATATGTGTGTGTGTGTGTGTATATATATATATATATATATATATATGTATGTATATGTATATATACACATGCACACATGTACATATATATGTATATTTATATTTACATATAAGTGACTGTGACTATAACAGTGGGATCCACTGGGGAAATTTATTATAAAAAGACCGCTAGGTCAATTTCTTCATTGAGGCCTTTGGGTGCCAGAGTGCCCATATAGTGAATCCAGAAGGATTCTCTTTGTCTTAGTAAGTTAAATCTGTCTCCTCCTCTTTTTGGGACTTGTACGTGTTCTAAAATCGTTCCCCTAAGGAGTTGGGGATTTTGTTGATGGAACTTTCTAAAATGTTTAGGTACACTATGATCCTTGTGTCCATTTTCAATTTTTTTGAGGTGTTCTAGCAAACAAATTTTATAGGGTTATTATTCTCTGTACCTAGTTATATTATACCTCAATCTGGGCAATGCAGTGTGATTAATTTAACCTTCTATCAAGGTGAAGCTGAGGTTTTTTGACAAACATATATTATCATAGTAATTGAGGATTGTTGATATCCAATGGATAAATATATAACATAGGTAATCCATTTGCTTGAGAATACTATGATCATTACCAATAGGAATTGAACTCTCAGTTAGCTATCACACACAATATTTGCCATTCCAGGAAGGGAGGTTCTTCATCTAGAATTGATACTTATATTGGAACTCTAAAAGAATAATTTTACTCGCTACAAATAGATGTAGCCAATACCTTTCTCTGATTTATGTTTATGAATAATGTGAATTAACTCTGATTGGGACACTGCACAATAAAAATGTATATGGTATATCACAATATACCATAATCATCTACAAATTACACGTGTTACATCACATTATACCATTATTATCCACATAACCAATAATTATATGTGGTACATTACATTATACCATTATTATCCACAAAACTGTTGCCTAATATTATTGCCTGATTTTTATTCACCCTGATAACTTTATGTGATAAATTAAGTAGAATTAGTCTCAAGACCTTGGATTAACAGCCTATCCTTGAACTAACTCTCACTAGACTAATTAATAACTTAGAATTTGGAGTGTTTATTTATCAGAAATCCGGTTATTGGATGTCTACCTGCAACTCTGATTTAAGTTGATACATTCCTGTGTTTTTAAATGTATTGTTTCTCTATTATTTTTAAAGTCCAATAAAAGTTATTTTAGACAAAAAAAAAAAAAAAAAAAAAGAAAAAAAAGAAATATGCAATGCACTTTGGCGTATATTCAATCTAAAACAATTTGAACAAATGGAGCTTCTTTTACTTTTTTCGGAATTGATTAGAAACCTTTACTTCCACAAGTTCATGTCTTTAGTGGTTTGTTTAAAGTTCATACAGTCATAGCTCCTAATGCTTGTATATTTCACTATTATAAACTAATATACCAGGATGCCGGTTTTATAATGTTTCCAAGTAAAAAGTAGTCAGTACCTTTGTTGTTATTTTGTATACAGTTATAATACCTGCTGGTCTCCGGTCAGACGGAGAGCTCCATCCTTGATGTTTAGATGCCGCTTCTCAGCGGTTTACTGAATCACAGGCTGTTGGTGTTTGATTACCCGGAACCGTTAGGCTCACCAATCAGCTCCTCCAGTTGTATAGTGCGCACACTGTTTGGAATCTTGGTTTGCTGGACTCCTATCACACTACTGGCAAGTTACCCTCACCGTATCCTTTTACTTCAGGTGTGATGCCGGTGTTGCGGTTATGGGAGCAATTAGAGCGACTTCCAAAGCACTCTTCCAATTATTCCACATCAAATGTAAATAAATGGATCTTTACAAAGGCTCTGAGAGAGCCGACACGCGTTGATCTGCACCTTAGCTTCAAGAACAGATGACACAGCCAAAATATTGGAAGGATTATCCATTTATTTGCATTGCATATTTATATTTCTATTGATTTATTTTCTGCTTTTTTACATCAGTATCGAATCATCAACTGAATATTTTATATGTTTGCAAACTGAGTTTAGTTGTATCAATTGTTTTTATATGAAGTATCAAGTTGAAGTTGAGACACCGGTGTCTTAGATTTATAGGGACTTAATTAACTCTGTAATTTTAGGGTGTTTAATAAATTTATTTATGTATTTAATCCCTTTGTTGGAGACTCTTGCATTTTAAATAACTGTTGAAAATTGTTTTTTTGGAAAATATTTCAGGCACATATAGGTTTAGGGAACATAGTTCCTCTTTTTGCCCATTTTTTATATTTCTATCAGAATAATATAGGAGTTAGTAGCAGACTGCCATTTGAGCGCCGCCCACAATCTTTCGTTTTTCATTCGCATGTTTGTTACATTTTCTGGAGAGAAGTGTAACGTTAGTGGGTGTCCTAAGTGCTGCTGAGACCGGGCTCCTAGACAAACTTGGTTTATTTGTAACAAGCAGACACCAAGAGGCCCATTTATCAAGCTCCTGCAGGCTCGCCAAAAACAGCAGTTATGAAGCAGCGGTCTAAAGACTGCTGCTCCATAACCCTGTCTGCCTGCTCTGAGCAGACGGACAGAGATCGCCACAATTCAACCCGATCGAATACGATCGGGTTGATTGACACCCCCCTGCTGGTGGCTGATTGTTCCCGAATCTTCAGGGGGCGGCGTTGCACCAGCAGCTCACAAGAGCTGCTGGTGCAATGCTGAATATAGAGAGCGTATTGCTCTCTGCATTCAACGAGGTCTGTCGGACCTGATCCGCACTGTCGGTTCAGGTCCGACAGAACTTTATTCTAAGCCTCCATGTCTCTTGAAATGGGAGTACACAGTACATCTACGGTGCTGGATGGTATAGCACTATACATGTGGCTCTTTTTATTAAAGCTCTCTGGGCTTGTGAGGTTTTGTAAGAAATCTTGTCACTACAATGAATCTAAAGGTGCGGACATTATACGCTGTAGCGTATCATGGCCAACAGACATTTAACATTGCACAAGCAGTTCTTGTGAATTGCTTGTGCAATGCCGCCCCCTGCAGATTCACGGCCAATCGGACGCTAGCAGGGGGTGTCAATCAACCCGATCGTATAGGATTGGGCGGATTGCAGACCGCAGCCTCAGAGTCAGCGGACCAGTTATGGAGCAGCGGTCTTTAGACCGCTGCTTTATAACTGCTGTTTCAGGCGAGCCTTCATTCACAGCTTGATAATTCTGCCCCTATATCTTTATTCTCTAAAGGCAGTTTTTACCTTGAGAGCTGTGCGTCTTGAAAAGGGGCGCTTCCTGTTTTCAAATATGTGAAGGTGTTGCATAGATTACTAAAGAAAAAAATCATAATTTAACATTTGTAATATGAAAGTGTATTATTTTCCTTTTTGTAAAATAAGTTTCCCAGCCTCTGCTAGTGGGATGAACAGGGACGTTCCCTGGGCATAGCTGACATTTCTCTGCAAGGGCTGGTGTATTCTTTAAACCACTGGTTTTCAAACCTGCCTCAGGTTTCCTTAACAGGCCAGATTTTGAGGATATCCAAACTGTATCACAGGTGAAATAATCAGCTGATTAGTAAACATGGTTATTAACCTGCTCTCAACCAAGGTAATCCTGAAAATTTGGCCTGTTAGGGAGGCCTGAGAACAGGTTTGAAAACCAGTGCTCTAAACATTTCCCTCCTGCTAAAGTCGCAGTTTTAGCTAGCAAACTGAAAGGTGAGATTGTGTCAAAATGTGCCAAATACTTATTACTTTATAATAAAAACACATGTATATGATCATTGAAGCAATTGTAAGAAACTATGGCCCCTATTTATCATGGTCTGGAGGACCTGATCCGACACTGCGGATCAGGTCCGCCAGACCTCGCTGAATACGGCGAGCAATACGCTCGCCGTATTCAGCATTGCACCAGCAGCTCACAATGTAGTGGTAAAAGGAAAACCATTGTATGCAAATAATACAAGTGTAATAAAATCACAAATAAAACAGATATAGTGATAATACAATGTGATACAGTAAACAAAACAAGTTATGTTTGTTAATGAATCCAAGTAAAGTTGAAACCAGATATTTGATAGCTCCCCTACATAAAGTATACAAGGAGAGAAGAAATAATAGTGTAGTATGTTCCAAAACAAGTTGTAGGCAGAATGGACCAATACTACTTACTTGGGATAGAGCAAAGATCTGCTCTATTATAGCCTGTTTCATGATAAAATGCTCAAACACTGCCCTCAAGCGACTCTTCAATAACTGTATTTTGTGGGTAAATATTATATTTTCAAACGGTAACGTTATTTATATCGTACCCCCAAAACAAATTTGTTTTCTTTCAAGGATCTAGCAGTAATTTTAGCTGTTTGGTAAATCATACGTAGAGATATGAACAGTGGTGATGCTGGTTAAAGGGATAGTCAAGTCCAAAAAAAACTTTCATGATTTAAATAGAGAATGTAATTTTAAACAACTTTCCAATTTACTTTTATCACCAATTTTCCTTTGTTCTCTTGGTATTCTTAGTTGAAAGCTAAAACTAGGAGGTTCATATGCTAATTTCTTAGACCTTGAAGACTGCCTCTGATCTGAATGCATTTTGACCACTAGAGGGCATTAGTTCATGTGTTTCATATAGATAACATTGAGCTCATGCACGTAAAGTTACCCAGGAGTGAGCACTGCTTGACTAAAATGGATGTCTGTCAAAATAACTGAAATAATGGGGCAGTTTGCAGAGGCTTAGATACAAGGTAATCACAGAGGTAAAAAGTGCATTTCTATCACAGTGTTGGTTATGCAAAACTGGGGAATGAGTAATAAAGGGATTATCTTTCTTTTTAAACAACAAAAATTCTGGTGTTGACTGTCCCTTTAAAGAGAGAGTAAAAAATAGCATGTGCCTTGTATTCCAACAAGCTGCTGTGTGTGAGACTAGAATTTATTTATGCAAAACTGCTTTTAAACCTAAGCTTCTATTAAAGGGACAGTCAACCCAAAAATTACTGTAACTTATTTAGATTAGTTAAATAACTATCTTTACAGTAAACTGTAGCCAAAGTTTCATCTAAATAAACTTTGGCAGAAAATAAACTCACTAGATCTCATCTGGCAGTTTGGAAATGGCCGCCTGACCCCTCCTTCTCTGACGTCTCCCTAAATCTTGCACTAGTACAGGATCCTTTTCTCTAGTCTCGTCCCTGCGCGCTCCTGCAATTTCAGCTCTCTAGCAGCTGTTCATACCCGGCACTCACTGCCTCTCATCCATGCTGTGTGCTGTGTGTTACAGAGAATGAGAGGCAATGAGTGCCGGGCAAGCGGCAATGTGATGGTCTGTGCTTTAGTTAATACTCCAATGAGATTATAGAGACATGTTTTATTTTTATTGTATTTCCCTCACTACACAGTTCTCTCTGATCGACTTTTTTGCGCACCATCAGCATTGTAACATTGTATCCACGGATGTGAAAGGCTGCACAGAAGTGATGATCACATATACAGGCACTGATACACTGAGCTGATTTTGCTTCCCTCTTGCCTTCCACGCCCTGTGCACTCACTATATCATTCTTTCCCCTCAGCTAGAAGTTCCTTGCTCCAGCTGCCCACTATCACTAGGGAGGAAGGAGATGGGGAGGGGAGGGCAAGCTGTCACTGATCTGAGGAAGCACAGAGCACCCCCAACCCACAGGTACCACGGCACAGCATTAGCTCTACTATCCAGGAAAACCGGTCAATTCAGTTAACTATTAACGTGCGTTCTCATGGCACAGCTACAGAACAATCAAGAAAACGTTCAATTATGTGCGCACGTTAATAGTTAACTGAATTGACCGTTTTTCTTGGATAGTAGAGCTAATGCTGCAGTGCAGTGTAGTGTAGCACCGGGCACCGTTTAAACTTCCCTCACACACCAGGCCCCGCCCGACACTGCTCATAGACACTTGGATTAGCCTGGGTATGTGTGTCCGTATAACGCTGAAGGTCTTTCCCTGCTATCTTCAGGGGGTGGGGAGGGGGAATCTTCTTCCTGCAAGAGGAGCGGAGTGTGTGAATGTAAATAAGCCTCTTCCTCCTCCTGCTGCCTCTGTCAAAGCGGATCTGCCTCTGTCAAAGCGGCGGTGAAGAATTGGTAGGGTGAGAAAAGGTGGTGAGTGAGTAAGGGAGGGCAAAGGAGAAAAAGAGAGGAAAGAGGTGCATTAAAAAAGCAGAAGGTAAAAATGAAGATAGCAAGGAGAGCTAGAAACGATTAGGATTTGATTTCTGCAGACACTGCATTGTGAATGAAAATCAGACTGGTTTCTTCCTGCACAGATCGCAGCATATTTTCTGCTTTTTTAATGCACATCTTTCCTCTCTTTCTTTTTCTCCTTTGCCCTCCCTTACTCACTCACCACCTTTTCTCACCCTACCAATTGTTCACCGCCGCATTTGACAGAGGCAGATCCGCTTTCACAGAGGCAGCAGGAGGAGGAAGAGGCTTATTTACATTCATACACTCCGCTCCTTTTGGCAGCAAAAAGATTCCCCCTCCCCACTCCCTGAAGACCGCAAGTGTCTATGAGCAGTGTCGGGCGGGGCCTGGTGTGTGAGGGAAGTTTAAACGGTGTCTGGTGCTACACTACACTGCACTGCAGCATTATCTCTACTATACAAGAAAACTGGTCAATTCAGTTAACTATTAACGTGCGCACATAATTGAACGTTTTCTCGGTTGTTCTGTAGCTGTGCCATGAGAACGCACATTAATAGTTAACTGAATTGACCGGTTTTCCTGGATAGTAGAGCTAATGCTGTGCCGTGGTACCTGTGGGTTGGGGGTGCTCTTTGCTTCCTCAGATCAGTGACAGCTTGCCCTCCCCATCTCCTTCCTCCCTAGTGATAGTGGGCAGCTGGAGCAAGGAACTTCTAGCTGAGGGGAAAGAATGATATAGTGAGTGCACAGGGCGTGGAAGGCAAGAGGGAAGCAAAATCAGCTCAGTGTATCAGTGCCTGTATATGTGATCATCACTTCTGTGCAGCCTTTCACATCCGTGGATACAATGTTACAATGCTGATGGTGCGCAAAAAGGTTGATCAGAGAGGACTGTGTAGTGAGGGAAATACAATAAAAATAAAACATGTCTCTATAATCTCATTGGAGTATTAACTAAAGCACAGACCATCACATCGCCGCTTGCCCAGCACTCACTGCCTCTCATTCTCTGTAACACACAGCGCACAGCATGGATGAGAGGCAGTGCCGGGTATGAACAGCTGCTAGAGAGCTGAAATTGCAGGAGCGCGCAGGGACGAGACTAGAGAAAAGGATCCTGTACTAGTGCAAGATTTAGGGAGACATCAGAGAAGGAGGGGTCAGGCGGCCATTTCCAAACTGCCAGATGAGATCTAGTAAGTTTGTTTTCTGCCAAAGTTTATTTAGATGAAACTTTGGCTACAGTTTACTGTAAAGATAGTTATTTAACTAATCTAAATAAGTTACAGTAATTTTTGGGTTGACTGTCCCTTTAATAGGTGCACTGAGCTGTGTTATTATCTAACTATGGGGATAGTATTCTGCCAATCACCTTTTCTTGACAAAGTTGCTTCATGGGCATATCTGTGTTTCCTACCAAATCAGAAAATGAAAGTGGATTCCCTTATTCCAACATTTTGGCCAATTCTAGTCTGAGAAACACAAAGTCTTAAAAAATGTATATTTTGTCAGCTCATAATTAGTATCTGATGGAAAAGGAAACTAAATATCAACATTATTCCCTTTGTATCCTTCACTTTGGACTTGGAGGAAGAACTTGAAATACAAATGCTCTTTTGCTGAGGCATTTGAAGGAAAACACCAGTAATATATGAAGATGTGACTCTTCAAAGAGGGTACTCTGCATTCCTTTAACTCTTAAACATATTTACCTTTCCAGGTGTGGGGAAATGCATAAATATTACTATGGAATTGAGTTCCTTGTGTTTGATGCTGAATGTGAAGTAAGATTTCTCAAGAACAAAAAAGGTGTTTCTTTCCATAAGGCAGGGAGAGTCCACAACTTAATTCCTTACTGTTGGGAAATACAACACCTGGCCACCAGGAGGAGGCAAAAACACCCCAGCCAAATGCTTAAATATCCCTCCCACTTCCCCTATCCCCCCAGTCATTCTTTGCCTTTTGTCACTAGAGGAGGATGGCAGAGAAGTGTCAGAAGATTCAGATAGTCCCTAACGGGTATGTTCCCTTCAAGAGAGGACTGGAGTTTTAAGCAATCATATAAACCTCTCAGTGAGAGTATAGATGAAAGTTAGAGTCTGGAGATGCAGGGAAAGTTCTTCTGCGAAGCCATCCAGACTATCAAATAACAACTCCTGAGCAATTAGTGTTAACGAGTTATACTGCTTGCTTTTCCACACTGTGTTAATTTAATATAGCAGGGGCGCCTTATATAGGGTCACAGTGTAACTCCTCTATACCTCAATAGTATCAAGGATTAATATCTCCTCAGTGGGAGTTTATTGGGAACAGTTGGGGATTTTATATACTGCTGTAACATTTTTGAAAAAATGTTTTTTTAGGGCTCATTTAGACTGTGTACTTCTGGCTGGAACAGGCAGGTTTCACTTTTGTAAGTTGTGCAGCTTCTAATAGCTTTGCTCACTTTTTCATAGCAGGGGAGGTCCAGCCTTGCGCACCATGTGACCGGGTGCGGCTTCATTTATTTCCTTACGATCCTGCTGCAGACAGCACTCCTGAGTAGCGTTTCTTAATAATTTGTCTGGGTCTAGGAGGTGGTGAGTGCCCCAGCCATTGGTTTTGTAAAGGTGCCTTTCTATATTTAAAACCTTTATTATTATCGTTTTTCTTTCTACTGTGGGATTACATACCTACTATGGAGGACTCTGATAATACGTTAGAAGGATCCACTCCTTCTATAGTGATTAATAATACCTGCTTATATTGTGAGGAGGCCGTGGTTTGCCCGCCTGCCCAATTTTGTTCCATTTGCCTGGGTGTTTTAAAGTCTAAGATGAGAGCTAAGTCTGCTATTAACTCTAGCGCAATTAGTACCTCTGAGCCATCAACCTCTCAGGATTCTGTGACCTGAGAGATTACTACCCTTTCTACCCTAACCGCTTCACATGCAGTTCCCCGAGGCACAGCTATTTCTCTGTCTGCGGCGGGGGGGGGGGCTTTTCTTTCATGTACTTGGCAAGAGTCCATGAGCTAGTGACATATGGGATATACAATCCTACCAGGAGGGGCAAAGTTTGCCAAACCTCAAAATGCCTATAAATACACCCCTTACCACACCCACAATTCAGTTTTACAAACTTTGCCTCCTATGGAGGTGGTGGAGGTGGTGAAGTAAGTTTGTGCTTGATTTCTATGATTTCTTCTATGATAAGCGCTTCTAAGCATTTGGAAGCCCAATTCCTGCAGTGTTTGTCAGAGTGATGTGAAGGTAGTATCGCCTATTGATGTTATGGTTTTCCTCGCGGGAAATCTTTTCAAATGTTCTCTGATATCGGTTGTAGGGATTCATTTCCTACCTCCCTTTTCAGATCGACGATATACTCTTATATTCCATTACCTCTGCTGATACTTTTTCAGTATTGGTTTGGTTATCTGCTATATGTGGATGGGTGTCTTTCGGTAAGTATTTTTTTTCTTATTTAAGACACTCGCAGCTATGGTTTGGTGCTTTATATATTAATATAAAGTTTTAAATATATGTTTTTTACTTATATTTGCCATGAATCAGGTCTATGTATTTTACCTTTTGCAGACTGTCAGTTTCAGTTTGGGTCTTACCTGGGGTATAGTCCTTTTTTGTTCTTAAATGGAAAGAGTGCACAGCTACATTCATTACTTTTGGGAAATAAGAACCTGGCCACCAGGAGGAGGCAAAGGCAACCCAGCCAAAGGCTTAAATACTCCTCCCACTCCCCTCATCCCCCAGTCATTCTTTGCCATTCATCTCAGGAGGATGGCAGAGAAGTGTCAGAATTTTTCATTTTTGTTTTTGTCTCTTATGGAGGGTAGTACTCTTCGGCATGGGACAGGAGTTTTAAGTAGTCCTGTCAGTCTCTCAGTGAGGGCTTGGATGAAAGTTAGAGTCCGGAGCTGCAGGGAGTTTCTTTCTGCAAAACCATCCCGACTCATTTTAACAGCTCCTCAAGCAATCAGCTTTGTCGAACTTCACTCAAGTCCATGGCGGAGGCAATGCTACTATCCGTCACACTTGAAAGGCCATGTTCCTGTTCCACAGCGTTGATTCCAGTAAGATTGTTTCATTTTACTTTATTTGCAATGTATTGTAATGTGAGTGTTTCCCGAGAGGCTACCACCTTGTGGGTCTAACTTATACATAAGGGTCTCAGTGAGTCTCTTTTAGTATCTTGGAATCGAGGGTTAATATCTCCTGAGTGGGGTTATTGAACAGGGGGTTATAATCATGTTTGTTATGTGATTCAACCTGCTTATGTGCAATGTTTACTGGGCTTTTGGTTGGAACTTGAGGCCTTTTGGAAGTGACGCAGCCTTTTGGTTGGGTGCGCTGGTTTTGAACTGTACGGTTCACCTTGTGTTCGGGCGTGGCTACGTTCCGTTTTTCCATTTCCTCATTCCCGACTGCGTGGCGAAGGAAAAATTTCTAGTCCGCAGGGGTCTGGTCATAGGAGGTGGTGAGTGCCCCAGCCATTGGGGTTGTCAGGTGCCGTATTAGTTTTTACTACTTTAGTCCATATTTAAATATCCTCTATCCAGTTATGGAGGATTCTGATGCTGAGACTGTGTTAATTTCAGATTCAGTTACAGAGGATTCTGATACTGAGACTATTTTGATTTCAGATTCAGATTCTGTGTCCGGTGATGAATCCGGAGTGGCCTCGTTGACGCCTGTCAACCAGTTTTGTTCCGTATGCCTTTTCAGAGCGCCTGGTTCCTCGGGCTCAGGGAATCAAGGGACTGCTGAGCCATCCGCCTCTGGGGGTCCTGTCCTCCGAGAGGCGAGTTCACTACCAAATCATACTTCTAACCCAGTTTATGGTTGCTCTATGCGGGGTGGCGTGTTTCCCCCAGAGGTTGCAGCACGTTTTCGCTTCTACATAATGTTGGAGATTGTTCGTCTGCAGAGTCCAGACGTTTATTTGAGAATGTGTCCCAGGCCTTACGCCTTGGGGAGGGCCTCTACAGTTCCCTGCGGGGGTATCTGTCCCTGAGTGTTGTGCCTTCCGTTACAGGATTGCACACCTTCGCGTGTTGCTCAGACATGTCTTTCAGTTATTGAATGACCCTATAGTTACCAGATACGGGGATTTTCAGTCTGATAATTCGAATGGTGCACCTCATTAGACATGTGGGGATGAAGTAAGCTCCTGATTGTCATTTGTTTGAGATCTGTCCCAGTTTTGTGAGATAGGGCTCCGTTAGGCTGGTCCTGCGGGTAGGCCTGTGTCTTTTTGGGCGTTAACCTCCGGGTTGCCCTATATTTTATTTATATCCGATGGGATGTCTTTTATTTGTTTTTGTTTCCTTCAGGAATCTTCTGGGATTGATACTCTATTACTTCTTCGGAAGTTGTTGGACATGTTAGTCCTCAGTTATAAATGTCTGTTTTCTGTTTTTTCCCCTATGAGGGAGAATTTACGCAGCTTTCCGGTTGGGACCCTAGGTGCAGGCTGGTCCTGTCGGGTTTGTTCGGTCTTGCGGCTGTTCAGACACGTGGTGCTGTTCTGCTTGGCTGGTTCGGTAGAAGCGCCGAGTGCTCAAGTTATCATTGTTTGTTTTCATGTTAAGCTAAGCATTCAAGAGGACCTGTGGGTCCGTGAGGTGGGAAGGATTGTTTCAGTCCTTATAGCCTTCAGTCATAAGTGACCGGGCAGGGGAGTTTTTCCGCTGCTTCACTCTGACATCTGATTTCATCAGAACTTATAGTTTCCTCCCCATGTGGTGGAGGGTGGGAGGGCTTAAGGAACCTTACCACTATTGAGCGGTTAGGCCTTCATTCTAGGCCTCAGGATTTGTCCTTTTGGGCTTGATCCAACAGCTTGTACGGGATAGCTGTCTAACATGCGGAAGGTTTGCCGTTTGAAACCTGTTGCAGCTCTTAACACCTTGCAGGTGTACACGTAAGCTGTTTCTAGTGTATCGAGATGCAGCTCTTACTCTTGACTGAGTTATAAGAGGCCTTTTGGGTCTTTTTCCATTGCCTACGGGGGAGTGGATCTCCTTTTAGGGATCTGTGTTTCCGAGTGATGGTGTTCCCTGCAGGGATTTTTGTGTAGCTCGGGGTTCTCCGAAGCTGGGTAGGCTTTGTGCCTTCTCTTCCTTGTGTCCTCTGCTTGTGCGGAGGTGTTAGGGAGACTAGTCCTGTTAGTATTTTTTGACCTCGAGGTATCCCTTGGTAGTCCTGAGGCTCTGAGAAGTCTCTTCATATGACTTCTAGCCTTGCTCCTTGGAGCGTTTAACTTTAGCTATGGGTGGTCTCTTCCTTTGGTTGGGGTTTTCGAGTTCTCTCGCTATCTGAATTTTCTGGATATGCATCAATACCCTTGGTTTTTTGGCCAGTTGAGGTGTTTAGTTCTAGGGTAAGGTTTCCCTGAACTATTGGGTACCTGGACCTGTTTTTCTCCCTGAGACTTCCGGTTGCTGAAGCTATGCTTGGCCTTTTTACTGACCCAGTCTGGGTGGTTTTGGAATCTTGGATCTCAGGATTGGTTGGGGGTACCACGGTAGTGGGAACTGGGGCTATGTCCTTGATCCATCTACCTAACCTGGTCATGGTTGGCCAGGATTTCGTAGTATTTTTTACTCATTGCCACAGAGTGAACCTTGTCCTCTAGTGGTTAGCCGTGTGGATTGAGCCTTAAAGGGACATAAAACCCAAATTTTTTCTTTCATGATTTAGATAGAACATAACATTTTAAACAACTTTCTAATTTACTTCTATTTTCTTGTTATCCTTTGTGGAAAAGCAGAAATGTAAGCTCAAGAGTGTGCACGTGTCTGCAGCACTATATAGCAGCAGTTTTGCAACAATGTTATACATTAGCAGGGGCACTAGATGGCAGCACTATTTCCTGTTGTGTAGTGCTTCAGGCATGAGTACGCAACCTACCTAGGTATCTCTTCATCAAAGAATAACATGCGGGGGGAAAAAATTGATAATAGAAGTAAATTGGAGACTTTTTAAAAATTGTATCCTGTATCTGAATCATGAAAGAAATTTTTTGGGTTTAATGTCAGTTTAAGAGTGGTTGGTTCATACCCAGCTGCTGGTGTTGGATGCCAAATTTCTGGTGCACCTTAGGGTTGCATTCCCCTGGTTAGCTTGCCAGTGTTCCCGTGGATTCCCTGCTCTTCAGGCGAATGGGTTGGCTGTGCCTCTGCTTGGCAAGCTACTTGTAGGGTAGTCCTTTTCTAGGACATCTGTGTTGGGAATTTCTCTTCCCATTAGCCGGTGCCTTTTGGGGATATTCTCCTCCCTATGGATATAGAGTCCTTGCTTGGGGCTTCTCATGGATGGGAGGCAGAAAGGTGGGATTGGTCCCCCGGGGGTCTTGTTGGCTCCAAGCAGACTTGTTGGGCCTTTATTTTGATAGATCCTTAGGTCTATGGCCTTGTTGTCTGTTTTCAGAGTCAGGTTGTACTTGTTCTCTGTGGGGATGGCTGTGCTATCCTTACGCTCGTTCCTGTACATGTTTCGGGATTCTTTGTTCCCTTGTTTTGGATCCCTGAGGCTGGGTTGGTCAAGCTGGCTGTGGGTCTGCAGGTCAGGATTGCTGAGCGGTCTATGGAGCTGCGTTCGGTCACAGTCTCCTCTGGATGTGTGAGCTTTGTTGAGTCTATCCTGTTAGCTTAGTCTACTAGGGTATAGATTTTCCTTCAACTGGCTCTATTGATTTCAGAAGAGAGTTTACTCTTCTTTCGGGTTCTGAGGGTATACTCTTCTTCTCGGGGGGCCTTGATTGAGGTTTGTGTTCTTCTTTTTAGGGTCCTGTGTGCAGGTCCGGCGACTTAGGTTGCCTGGAGTGTGGGGGTTGGTTTTGCGGTCTTACTTGACTGCTTCTTCCACCTTGCAAGTATCCTCTGTGTCGTTCTGTTATGGACTCTGTGTTTTCAAACTTGGGGTTCTCTCCTGGGTGCATTACACACTTTTTCATGGTCGAATACCTTGCTATTCTTGACCCTAGGAGGACTTTGCCTTTTCAGTTGCAATCCGTACTTGCAGGATGTTGATGAGACGTCTGTTCTGTCTCCGTGCCCGGTCTTATCCCAGGTTTCGCTTGGTATAGGCGTGGCCTCCTTTTCTTGTTTGGGCCCCTCTGGGCCTCTGTGAACTGAACTCACTCGTGGAAGTGTTCTTTTTTGTATTAGGGGACCTTTCCGTTTCTTTAGTTCTCCCTTGCCATGTTCCATTGGGGGTTTCGGCTGGTGTCTCCTTCATTTGTGGAGATGAGCGGTGGAGGACTGTTTGTTGGGCGACGGTGTCTACTGGAGGACTGTTGGCTCAGTCGAGTCCGATTGTGGTCTCTGGTTTGGCTTCTGGACTAACTGCGAGTCAGTGTCATTGGGGCTTTTTCCTTTTGAAATTTTCTTGGCTTCGGACGAAGCAGTGTTTATTTTTGGGTAGAGGTTCAGGCTTGGTGCCCTCAGTATGGGCCGCCTATGTACCCTCCCATCTTGGCATTCAGTGTCCTCTATAGCTTGGGTATTGTTTTCCCAAAAGTAATGAATGCAGCTGTGGACTCTTTCTATTTAAGAAGAAAAACATAAATTGTGCTTACCTGATCAGTCCACAGCTCCCCACCCGTAATTTTATGTGGGGCGTCCTTAAATTCTTCTGGCACCTTTCACCCTGATATTTCTTCTACTGTTCCTTGGCAGAAAGACTGGGGGATGAGGGGAGTGGGAGGAGTATTTGAGCCTTTGGATGGGTTGTCTTTGCCTCCTCCTGGTGGCCAGGTTCTTATTTCTAAAAAGTAATGAATGCAGCTGTGGGCTCTTTCCATCAGAAGAAAAGGAAATTATCAGGTAAGCATAATTTATGTTTTTTCAAATTGACTGTTTTTTCTTTGGCGGATAAAATTAGGCTCGCAAGGGCGCAATATGCTGTTATTTATTACGTCATTCTTGGTACGTCTTTGTTGTTGGTGCCAAAACATTTTCAACTTCCTTTTGCGTCGTGCGTCATACTTGGCGCCAAAAAAAATTGTTTATCTTTTACCCCACTTCCTATATGCCTCTTGCCTTCTATATATTCAGAGGGCCATGCAGTTTTCATTTTTTCCCATTCCTGAAACTGCCATATAAGGAAATTGTTGCTTTAATGTTTTTTCTTTGACATTTTGAAAGATGTCTCAATCTGATCATGTCTCAGAAGCAACTGTTGGAACCCTGCTGCCTGATCACAGTTCTACCAAAGCTGAGTGTATCTGTTGTAAGTTAGCTGAGATTATGGGGGGTAGTTATCAACGTGTCAACTTTCCTGCCTTCGCCGGCCCAATACGCCCGCCTAAGCTCGCCTCACATCGCCGCCGCGGACCTGAAAAAATTCTCCTAAGTTATCAAGTAAAGCTGTCAAAAAGCCGCGGGGCGATGAGCAGCAGACTGTGAGAGTTATCACTCATCCGATCTCGCTACTCTTCGGCTTTTCCACAGCTTTCTTGCTAGCCTGTCACTAAGCACCCACACTAAACTACACTGTTCTACCCCCTATACCGGCGCCCCCGGAGCCCCCTGCAACTAAATAAAGTTACTAACCCCTAACCCGCCGCTCCTAGACCCTGCCGCAAGTCTTATAAATGTATTAACCCCTAAACCGCCGCTCCTAGACCCCGCCGCAAGTCTTATAAATGTATTAACCCCTAAACCGCCGCTCCCGGACACCGCTGCCACCTACATTATACCTAGTAACCCCTATCCTGCCCCCCCTATACCGTCGCCCTCTAAAATAAATAGTTTAACCCCTAAACCGCCACTCCCTGAACCCGCCGCAACCTATATTAAATTTATTAACCCCTATCCTGCCCCCCCTACACCTTTGCCACCTATAATAAATTTATTAACCCCTATCCTGCCCCCCACTACACCGCCGCCACTGTAATAAAATTATTAACCCCTAAACCTAAGTCTAACACTAACCCTAACACCCCCCCTAACTTAAATATTAATTAAATAAATTTAAATAATATTTCTATTAGTAACTAAATTAATCCTATTTAAAACTAAATACTTACCTGTAAAATAAACCCTAAGATAGCTACAATATAATTAATAATTACATTATAGCTATCTTAGGATTTATATTTATTTTACAGGTAACTTTGTATTTATTTTAGCTAGTTAGAATAGTTATTAAATAGTTATTAACTATTTAATAACTACCTAGCTAAAAGAAATACAAAATTACCTGTAAAATAAATCCTAACCTAAGTTACAATTAAACCTAACACTATACTATCATTACATTAATTAATTAAATAAATTAACTACAAATAACTACAATTAAATACAATTACATAAACTAACTAAAGTTCAAAAAATAAAAAAAGCTAAGTTACAAAAAATAAAAAAAATCAGTTACAAACATTTAAAAAAATATTACAACAATTTTAAGCTACTTACACCTAATCTAAGCCCCCTAATAAAATAACAAACCCCCCAAAATAAAAAAATGCCCTACCCTATTCTACATTAAAAAAGTTCAAAGCTCTTTTACCTTACCAGCCCTTAAAAGGGCCTTTTGTGGGGGCATGCCCCAAAGAATTCAGCTCTTTTGCCTGTAAAAGAAAAATACAACCCCCCCAACATTAAAACCCACCACCCACATACCCCTAATCTAACCCAAACCCCCCTTAAAATAACCTAAAAAAAAAACACTAATCCCCTGAAGATCATCCTACCTTTAGTCGTCTTCACTCAGCCGAGCCACCGATGGAACTGAAGAGGACATCCGGACCGGCAGAAGTGATCATCTGTTCCGATCAGCCAATAGAATGCGAGCTCAATCTGATTGGCTGACTGGATCAGCCAATCGGATTGAACTTGAATCTGATTGGCTGATTCAATCAGCCAATCAGATTTTTCCTACCTTAATTCCGATTGGCTGATAGAATCCTATCAGCCAATCGGAATTGAAGGGACGCCATCTTGGATGACGTCCCTTAAAGGAGCCTTCATTCTTCGGTAGTCCGTCGGGAAAGAAGGATGTTCCGCTTCAGCGGGATGAAGATTAAAGACCCGGCTTCAAAGATGACCTCGCCCGGATAGAAGACTTCTTCAGCGCCTCTTGGAAGATGACATCGGCCGGATGGAAGATTTCTTCAGCGCCGCTTGGAGGATCACTTCATCGGATGGAAGATTTCTTCAGCGCCCCTTGGATGATCACTTCTGCCGGTCCGGATGTCCTCTTCAGTTCCATCGGTGGCTCGGCTGAGTGAAGACGACTAAAGGTAGGATGATCTTCAGGGGATTAGTGTTAGGTTATTTTAAGGGGGGTTTGGGTTAGATTAGGGGTATGTGGGTGGTGGGTTTTAATGTTGGGGGGGGTTGTATTTTTCTTTTACAGGCAAAAGAGCTGAATTCTTTGGGGCATGCCCCCACAAAAGGCCCTTTTAAGGGCTGGTAAGGTAAAAGAGCTTTGAACTTTTTTAATGTAGAATAGGGTAGGGCATTTTTTTATTTTGGGGGGGTTTGTTATTTTATTAGGGGGCTTAGATTAGGTGTAAGTAGCTTAAAATTGTAGTAATATATTTTTTAAATGTTTGTAACTTATTTTTTTTATTTTTTGTAACTTAGCTTTTTTATTTTTTGTACTTTAGTTAGTTTATGTAATTGTATTTAATTGTAGTTATTTGTAGTTAATTTATTTAATTAATTTAATGATAGTGTAGTGTTAGGTTTAATTGTAACTTAGGTTAGGATTTATTTTACAGGTAATTTTGTATTTCTTTTAGCTAGGTAGTTATTAAATAGTTAATAACTATTTAATAACTATTCTAACTAGCTAAAATAAATACAAAGTTACCTGTAAAATAAATATAAAACCTAAAATAGCTACAATGTAATTATTAATTATATTGTAGCTATCTTAGGGTTTATTTTACAGGTAAGTATTTAGTTTTAAATAGGAATAATTTATTAAAGTATAGTGTAGTGTTAGGTGTAATTGTAACTTAGGTTAGTTTTTAGTTTACAGGTACATTTCTCTTTATTTTAGCTAGGTAAGTTGTTAAATAGTTAATAACTATTTAATAGCTATTGTACCTAGTTAAAATAAATTGAAAGGTACCTGTAAAATAAAAATAAATCCTAAGATAGCTACAATATAATTATTATTTATATTGTAGCTATATTAGGGTTTATTTTATAGGTAAGTATTTAGTTTTAAATAGGATTAACTTAGTTAATAATAGAAATATTATTTAGATTTATTTAATTAATATTTAAGTTAGGAGGGTGTTAGGGTTAATAAATTTATTACAGTGGCGGCGGTGTAGTGGGGGGCAGGATAGGGGTTAATAAATGTATTATAGGTGGCGACGGTGTAGGGGGGGCAGATTAGGGGTTAATAAATTTAATATAGGTTGTGGCAGGGTCAGGGAACGGCGGTTTAGGGGTTAATATGTATAGACTAGCTTGCGGTGGGCTCCGTGAGCGGCAGTTTAGGGGTTAATATGTATAGAGTAGCTTGCGGTGGGCTCGGGGAGCGGCGGTGTAGGGGGTAATAACTTTATTTAGTTGCGACGGTGTAGGGGGCACAGATTAGTGGTGTTTAGACTTGGGGTACATGTTAGGGTGTTAGGTGTAGACAGCTCCCATAGAAATCAATGGGATGTCTGGCAGCAGCAAACTTGTACTTTCGCTATGGTCAGACTCCCATTGATTCCTATGGGATCCGCCGCCTCCAGGACGGCGGATTGAAAACCAGGTACGCTGGGCCATAAAAATGCAGAGCGTACCTGCTAGGTTTTTGATAACTAGCAAAAGTAGTCAGATTGTGCCGCACTTGTGTGCGGAACATCTGGAATGACGTAAGAATCGATCTGTGTTGGACTGAGTCCGGCGGATCGAAGTTTACGTCACAAAATTCTACTTTTGCCGGTCTCTAGCCTTTGATAACTAAGGCGAATCAGCCTCGCCACAAATACGCTGCGGAATTCCAGCGTATTTGAGGTTGACGGCTTGATAACTACCCCCCTGTATCTCCAGCTGTAGTATGTAACAGTTGCCATGATAAGCTTTTGCATGCAGAAAATGTTTCCATCAGTACTAGTACAGTTTCTGTTGTTCCTTCAACATCTAATGTACATGATATCCCGGTTGATATGAAAAATTATATTGCTGATGCAATAGAGAAGGCTTTGTCTGCTATTCCACCTTCTAATAAACGTAAAAGGTCTTTTAAAACTTCTCATAAATATGATTACATTTCTAATGACCGACAACATATTGAAATATCCTCCTCTGATGAGGATCTCTCTGATTCAGAAGATCCTACCTCAGACATTGATACAGACAAATCTACTTATATTTTCAAGATTGAGTATATTCGTTCCTTATTGAAGGAAGTGTTACTTTGGATATTGAGGAGTCTAGTCCTCTTGATATCAAAACTAGTAAACGTTTAAATTCTGTTTATAAACCTCCTGTGGTTACTCCTGAGGTTTTCCAGTTCCTGATGCTATTTCTGATGTAATTGCTAATGAATGGATTAAGCCTGGTACTTCTTTCATGCCTTCTTCTAGGTTTAAAAAGTTGTACCCTTTACCAGCGGCTAGATTAGAGTTTTGGGTTAAAGTCCCCAAAGTTGATGGGGCTATTTCTACTCTTGCCAAACGTACTACTATTCCTATGGATGACAGTACTTCTTTTAAAGATCCTTTAGATAGGAAACTTGAATCTTATCTAAGGAAAGCTTATTTATTTTCTGGCTTTCTTCTCAGGTCTGCCATTGCTATGGCTGATGTTGCGGCTGCATCAAAGTTTTGGTTGAATAGCTTAGTGCAACAGGAAACAGATCCTGATTTGTCTAGCATTGTTCATTTGCTTCAACATGCTAATCATTTTCTCTTTGATGCTATTTTTGATATCATCAAAATTGATGTTAAATCTATGTCTTTAGCTATTTTAGCTAGAAGAGCTTTATGGCTCAAATCTTGGAATGCTGACATGGTATCTAAGTCTGGATTACTATCTCTTTCTTTCAAAGGTAACAATTTATTTGGTTCTCAGTTGCATTCAATTATTTCAACTATCACTGGAGGGAAGGGAGTTTTTTTGCCTCAAGGGTAAATCTAAAGCTTCTAATTGTTTTCATTCTTTCCGACAGAACAAGGAACAGAAAACCAATCCTTCCCCTAAAGACTCTGGTTCCAATTGGAAACCTTCTTCAAGTTGGAATAAATCCAAGCCTTTTAAGAAACCAAAGCCAGCCCCCAAGTCTGCATGAAGGTGCGGCCCTTGATCCAGTTCAGCTGGTGGGGGGCAAATTGAAATTATTCCAAGACATTTGGGCAGATTCTGTTCAAAATCAGTGGATTAAGAGTATTGTCTCTCAAGGGTATCGAATAGGATTCAGAGTAAGACCTCCTGTGAGAAGATTCTCTCTCTCTCACGTTCCAGCAAATCCGGTGAAGGCTTAGGCTTTTCTGAAGTGTGTTTCAGATCTAGAGCTTTCAGGGGTAATAATACCAGTTCCGTTTCAGGAACAGGGTCTGGGGTTTTATTCAAATCTATTCATTGTCCCAAAGAAAGAAAATTAATTCAGGCCTGTGACGAACCAGGGTTATCCAATCCTGTGCCAGTCACTTGTTAGCCACACCAGGCCAGCTTGTGATTTAGTTCAGTGGGTGCAAGGGTTAATAACACTCTCTAGTCTGTACTAGACTTAAAAGAAATGCCCAAAACTCCCCTTTAATGCCACCCACACCAAACTAATTATAATATCTAGCTCAAAAACTGCCACCACTTATGATTTATTAAAGGGAAAATCCTAAGGAAAAACCCAGACTTACACATTAACTCTCTGAATACAATTTAGCAGAAAATCACCTAAATTATACATTTCTAATATTCCAGTCTCTTTCAATAACGTGGTTCAATTATTAGACAAAGGCCAACACTTAATAAAGGAATTATTTATTATGCCAAAAATATTATGCACAATGCATTATTAATAAAAAGTTGTTACAAATACAATTGCACACAGCAAACAGGTTAAAATAAAATGAAGAAAATAACAGACCTAATACTTTCCTAGCTTATAAGTCTGCCCCCAGGGAGATGGGCAAGAGAAAATGGTCACTCATGCTGTGAAAGCCTCCCTTGTAGAATGAACAATCTTATAGTTAAAAAATAAGATTCTTATACCTATTTTCCAGAGATCAAGTTGCCTGACCACACCCTCCAGGGCGGGCTGGTCTTTATGACCTTCAATAAACTAAGTTTTTGCCTGAAATTATAGAACCCATTATAATTTCTGCTAGGTAAATCTATTTTCAGATATACTGACCAGCAATCTCTTCCTTACATTGTGAGCAACGGTTTGATACCAGATATGACAGGGTTGTCATACTTCCCTTAATTTAATGTCATAACAGTTTTAAACACATATATACATTATACCAGTGTTTTTCAACCAGTGTGCCGTGGCACACTAGTGTGCCATGAGAGATCCTCAGGTGTGCCGCGGCAGCCTGACAACAGTGCAGGGGTGTCCCTCTTTCAAATTTTGAAATATTGGTAGGTATGTGACAGGCTCATCAGGCATCATTTACAACCATGACATTGACATTCATTCACAGACAATCATTATGATTGTTTGTGAATGAATGTCAATATGTCATGTATAGTTTGTAGGAGGCATGGCATACAGCACAGTGTGTGTATATATATATATATATATATATATATATATATATATATATATATACACACACACTGTATATATATCCTGTATTAGGCTACAATGTGTGATTTTGTAAAATTTTGGGATGGTGGTGTGCCACAGGATTTTTTAATGTAAAAAAGTGTGCCACGGCAAAAAAAAGGTTGCAAATCACTGCATTATACCCATGTCCCTTTATTGACCTTATCAGTTTCTGTGACTGAGGCCCTGTTTTCTATCATGCCCTCTGCTGACAGTCTGAGCCATAAAGCTCTATCCTGTGTATACTATAAAGCATTTATGAGGCTCCTGGCACTTCAAAGAAACACAAACAAGCACAGAACACAATTCTTCTTGAAAAGCAAATAACTGTTTTTAGTTCACAAACTAAACAGAATTAACCCCTTAGCAGCTAAATCCTGAGGTATTCGTGACAAGGCCAGTTCTGGATCTGAAGTTTTTGAATCATTTTCAAAATAGTGACTATAGGACTATTTTGCCTTTTGTTCAGCAAGGTCATTATATGTCCACGATAGACTTACAGGATGCATATGTTCACATTCCGATTCATCCAGACCACTATCGGTTTCTGAGATTCTCTTTTCTAGACAAGCATTACCAATTTGTCGCTCTTCCATTTGGCCTAGCAACAGCTCTAAGGATCTTTTTGAAGGTTCTTGGTGCCATTCTTTCTGAAATCAGAGGACAGGGTATTGCAGTGTTTCCTTATTTGGATGATATCTTGGTTCTAGCTCAGTCTTTACATTTAGCCAAATCTCACACGAATCAACTAGTGTTGTTTCTTCAAAGACATGGTTGGAGAATCAATTTACCAAAGAGTTTCTTGATTCATCAGACAAGGGTCACCTTTTTAGGTTTCCAGATAGATTCAGTGTCCATGACTCTGTCCTTAACAGACAAGTAACAAATGAAATTGGTTTCAGCTTATCGAAACCTTCAGTCTCAACCATTCCCTTCAGTGGCTATGTGCATGGAAGTTTTATTTAGTCTCATGACTGCAGCATCGGACGTTGCTCGTTTTCACATGAGACCTCTACAGCTTTGTATGCTGAATCAATGGTGCAGGGATTATACTCGGATATCACAATTAATATCCTTAAATCCCAACATTTAACTCTCTCTGACTTGGTGGTTAGACCATCATCATTTAATTCAGGGGGCCTCTTTTGTTCGTCCTACCTAGACTGTGATCACAACAGATGCAAGTCTTCAGGTTGGGGAGCTGTCTGGGGATCTCTGACAGCACAAGGGGTTTGGAAACCTCAAGAGGCGAGGTTACCAATCAATATTTTAGAACTCTGTGCTATTTTCAGGGCTCTTCAGGTTTGGTCTCTAAAGAGAGAACCATTCATTTGTTTTCAGACAGACAATATCACAACTGTGGCATATGTCAATCATCAGGGTGGGACTCGCAGTCCCCTAGCTATGAAAGAAGTATCTCAGATACTTTCTTGGGCAGAATCCAGCTCTTGTCTAATTTCTGCGGTGCATATCCCTGGTGTAGACAATTGGGAAGCGGATTATCTCAGCCGTCACACCTTACATCCGGGGGAGTGGTCTCTCCATCCAGATGTATTTTTGTCAGATTGTACAGATGTGGGGTCTTCCAGAAATAGATCTGATGGCTTCTCATCTAAACAAGAAACTTCCCAGGTACCTGTCCAGGTCCAGGGATCCTCAGGCAGAGATGGTGGATGCTTTAGCAGTTACTTGGTTTTACCAACCTGCTTATATCTTTCCGCCTCTAGTTCTTCTTCCAAAAGTGATCTCCAAGATCATTATGGAAGAATTGTATGTGTTTCTGATAGCACCAGAGAGTCTCACAGGTTTTGGTTTGCGGATCTTGTTCGGATGTCCAGTTGCCAGCCTTGGCCACTTCCTCTAAGACCAGACCTTCTGTCTCATGGGCCGTTTTTCCATCAGGATCTCAAACATTAAATTTGAAGGTATGGAAATTGAACGCTTAGTTAGAGGTTTCTCTGACTTAGTGATTAATACTAGACTACAGGCTCGTAAGTCTGTTTCAAGAAAGATTTATTATCGAGTTTCGAAGACTTATATTTCATGGTGTTCTCATAAATTCTCCTGGCATTCTTTTAGAATTCCTAGAATTTTACAGTTTCTTCAGGATGGTTTGGATAAAGGTTTGTCTGCAAGTACTTTGAAGGGACAAATCTCTGCTTTTTCTGTTTTATTTCTTATAAAGATTGCTAAGCTTCCTGATATTCAAAGTTTTGTTCAGGCTTTGGTTCATATCAAGCCTGTTATTAAATCAATCTCTCCTCCTTGGAGTCTTAATTTGGTTTGGAAGACTTTGCAGGCACCTCCGCATGCTTTGGATATTAAACTTCTTTCTTGGAAAATGTTGTTTCTTTTGGCTATCTCTTCAGCTAGAAGAGTTTCCGAATTGTCTGCTTTCTCTTGAATTCTTACAATATTAGTAGGGAAATTGTTGTTCCTTCCTTGTGTCCTTATCCAAAGAATGCTCTTGAAAGATCTTTGCATTCTTTGGATGTTGTAAGAGCTTTGAAATATGTTGAAGCTACTAAAGATTTCAGGAAGACTTCTAGTCTATTTGTTGTCGTCTCTGGTTCTAGTAAAGGGCAGAAAGCTTCTGCCATTTCTTTGGCATCTTGGTTGAAGCTTTTGATTCATAAAGCTTATTTGGAGGCGGGACAGTCCACACCTCAGTGGATCACAGCTCATTCTACTAGATCAGTCTACACTTCTTAGGATTTTAAGAATGAAGCTTAAGTTGATCAGATTTGCAAAGCAGCAACTTCGTCTTCTTTGCATACATTTACTAAATTTTACCATTTTGATGTATTTGCTTCTTCTGAAGCAGTCTTTGGTAGAAAAGTTCTTCAGGCAGCATTCTTCTGCTAATGTTTTTAGTTTTTTTCTTTCTATTTATGAGAAAAACTTATTTTTTGTGGATTTAATTTTTTCAGCGGAAAATGGCTGTTTTTATTTTATCCCTCCCTTTCTAGTGACTCTTCTGTGGACTTCCACATCTTGGGTATTTCTATGTCATACGTCACTAGCTCATGGACCCTTGCCAAATACATGAAAAAAAACCATAATTTATGTAAGAACTTACCTGATAAATTAATTTCTTTCATATTGGAAAGAGTCCATGAGACCCACCCTGTTTCTGGTGGTTATGATTTTTTGTATAAAAGCACAATTATATTTCCAGTTCCTCTTTTTTGTATGCTTTTTAACTCCTTATTTTATCACCCCACTACTTGGCTTTTCATTAAACTGAATTGTGGGTGTGGGTGAGGGGTGTATTTATAGGCATTTTGAGGTTTGGGAAACTTTTCCCCTCCTGGTAGGATTGTATATCCCATACGTCACTAGCTCATGGACTCTTGCCAATATGAAAGAAATGAATTTTTCAGATAAGTTCTTACATAAATTATGTTTTTCCTGTAGACTTTACCATGCAGTTACAAACGGCGGTGTCCGCGTCCCTGAGTGCCCTATCTATCTCTGGGAAACGTAGGAGAAAGGTTAAACACAGTTCTCCTGTTTTAGATTCATCTAATTTCCAATTGGATCTAGCGAGTATGTCCCAGCTATCTGAGGATGAGTTAACCTCTGTGGCGTCAGAGGGTAAACTTTCGGAGTCGCAAACTTCTATTACTAAATCTTCTCTGGCAGAGGAACCCTCCTTTAGATTTAAAATTGAACATCTGCGTTTTTTACTGAAGAAGGTCCTGTCTACGCTAGAGGTTCCAGAGGCACCTAAGATCCCTAAATTGGATAGGGTTTATGAAGACAGGAAGGTCCCACAAACTTTTCCAGTACCAGTTCGTATGGCGAACATTATTAGTGACGAATGGGAAAGAATTGGAACATCCTTTTCTCCCTTGGCTACTTTTAAAAAATTGTTCCTGGTCCCTGACTCCACCCTAAGGTGGATGGTGCCATTTCTACGTTAGCTAAGCGTACTACTATCCCTATTGAGGATAGCTCTTCCTTTATTGAACCTATGGATAAGAAGTTGGAAACTTTTCTAAGGAGAATGTTCCAGCAGGCAGGATTTTTATTTCAACCGGTGGCTGGGGCCACCACCTACCGGTACGACTCCCTGTCAGAACTTATCGAGAGGGAGTCTCCCCTTGAGGATATTAAGTAGAGAATTAAAGCTCTAAGGGGGCGATTTAATCAAAGTAATCCGCCCACAATTGCGCCCAAAACTACACATACAACCCTATCTCTATATTTATGTTCGCTACCAATGCATTTTGGAGGGGCAAATAGTTGGCTTGAAACAGGTCTCAGGTGTTTGGAGTTAGGTTTATTCCTAAGTATTTCAGGGACACAGGTTGGATGCGGAGAGGGCATATTTTGGGGATCTAGGATGTTATGGTGTTTGTACAGTGCACTGTTTGTACAGTGCACTAGTATGAGTTCTGATTTTGACGTGTTTATTAAATAGTTAGAGACCCTTAAAAATGCCTCCAATTCGGCCATTAGGGGGGGATAGAGTTAATTGGATCTGTTAGAGAAAAGAGGATGTCGTCCGCATATAATAACATTTTGAGATTGGTATTTTGTATTTGCAGCCCATGTATGTCTATGTTAGAGCGCACAGCGGTGGCAAGAGCCTCCACCACACATGCGAATAAGAGGGGCGACAGTGGGCACCCCTGTCGGTTGCCGTTTGTTATTGGGAAAGGATTTGAAGCTATTCCATTAACTCTTACTTTGGCGGAGGGGGAGGTATATAGGGCCATTATCTTCTAAATAAAGGAGTCTCCTAAGCTATATTTATGTAGTATTTCCCAGAGGAAGTGCCAGCAGACGTGGTCAAAGGCTTTTTCCGCGTCCGCCGACACCACCGCGAGGGGGGTTTGTGTTAGGTGGGCATAGTGTATAATTTGTATTGCTCTAACATTGTTGTCTTTAGACTCTCTGGACGGGACAAAACCCCACTTGAACGACTATGTGGGCCTCTAGTGAAGAACTCGTAAATGGGTTACCCTCATCTATCAAATTATACATAGTGAGCATGTGGGGGGAGAGTATGTCCCTAAATACTCTATAATATTGATCCGAGAAGCCATCTGGGCCTGGGGCTTTATTATGGGGAAGGTCTTTAATGACACCTATTAGTTCCTCCAACAAGATCGGACTGTTTAGAATCTTTTGCTGATCCGAAGAAATGGATGGGAGAGTTAGGTTGGAAAGGTATTTTTTAATTAGGGAGGTTTTGGGGTCTGGAGATGAGCCTGCGTAGTTGTGAGGTGTACCTGACAGGTTATATAACTGAGAGTAATAAGACCTAAATTCTTCCGCTATTGCTTCTGATGTATGGAGCTCTTTACCTTGGCGATTTTTTAGAGTTAATATGTACCCTTTATGTAACCTTCTCTTTAGTTTTCTGGCTAGGAGAGGACCGCTGTTATCGCAGCCTTCATAGTGCTTTTGTCTCAGCTTGAGGGCTGTCTTTTTGCATTCTTGCATTTTGCATTCTTTTCCCAGTAAGTTATTAATTTGCGCCTTACATTCTGAGGCTTGTTGTGCCAAATGAGGATTGTCTGGCTGCGACTTAAGCATGTCCTCTAGTTTGGGGAGATTCAGTAAGCAATCATTAAGTAAGCTGTTTGTCTGTTTAACCTGATGTGCCTTGATGCTGATCAGGAATAACTAATTTATGAGCCTCCCAAAGTATTTTAGGGTCACTAACGGATGTTTCATTAATGGAGAAATATTCACTTAGAGCTTTTCCTATCCGTTGGCAATTTAAGGGATCTGCAAGTAAGGAGTCATCTAATTTCCATGTATAACAAGGTAGGGGCCTATGCGGCCAATTAAATGAGCACTGTATCATAGAGTGGTCCGACCAAAAGTTAGGAATGATATCTATACTTTCTACTTTAGCTAGGCTGTTGACATCTGTCATAAAATAGTCTTGTCGGGAGAATTTGCGGTGGGGGTTAGAGTAAAATGTATAGCCTGAACACTCTTGATTATGTACCCTCCACACATCATGCACTGTTAATTCTTTTAAACAGCTTTTGACAGTGGAGATTACTCTATGGGGGACGGAAGACAGCTTGTTTGAGTTATCCAGAAGGGGGTTAAGGGTGAGGTTAAAGTCCCCGCCCATTATTAAGGTGCCCTTAATGGTTTCTAGAAGTGTATTGGTTAATGTTTTGAAAAAGGAGTCCTGTTTTGGATTGGGGGCGTATAAGTTCACTAGGGTTACCATTGAATTATATAATTTACCAACTAGGATGATATACCTCCCCCCGCGGTCTGCTACTTTTTTGATTAATTGGAATGGTATATTGTTTTTGAAAAGTATACCTACTCCATTTGTTTTTTGTGAGTTAGAAGCGTAAAAGGAGTGGCCAAATTTATATTCAAAGGTCTTAGGTTCCCACCCCCGCAGAAAATGGGTTCTTGGGTGAATATTATATCAGCTCTGCGTTTTCTAAAGTCTCTTAGAGCCACATTCCTCTTATGGGGGTTATTGAGACCCTGGGAGTTAACCGATAGGAAGGTCAAAGAACTAAAGTTTGGGGCTGTCATGTGTGGTGTATATTTTAAAGGATAGCTGAATAATTAGGACTGTATCTAGGGACCCATCTTGAACAAATAGGGAGAGAAAAAAAATGAATACATCTACCTGGTGACAATTGAAGAGAATAGCAAAGAGCATCTACATAATCTTTAAGGGAGTGAGCATTAGTTAACAATGTGAACAATGAGGGATGCCACAAACATACAACAAAAAAATTAAACATTTGCATTGAAACAGTGCCGGGGTAAGACACTAATATAAAGGAGATTGCGCAGAGAGCGTTGACACCAATATTAAATAAACAACTATTAGGAACTGAAATTTTAACCGTTATTAATACATAACATACTTAACCTGTATTTTTAACTGGCTTTGACATGTCCACAGGCTAGCCTGTAATAAACAATTCAGCACAACAAAGAGGAGTGAACATACCGTCCTTTTGTAGCAAAGACAAGGGTCCATGTGTGCTGAGATAATTTAAGGTGAGGCCTAAAGGACAGTTCAAGTATCACTTGCAGTGTCTCTACCATCAACAGGAGATGGTGGTTTACTTCTTTTTTTTTTTTGGAACTACTTTCATCCATTTGGGATGAGGATCTCTCTGCGGTGGTCTGTGTGTCAAGGGATGATCTTCGTTGAGAGTGACATCCGCAGGGTGTGGAGGTTTGAAGGACACCTGTAGAGCTTCCAACAGTGGCCTGAGATCTTGTTCAGACCTATAGGTAAAGGTGCGACCCTCATGCATTACTTGAAGACAGAAGGGGAATCCCCACCTGTACTTTATGTTCTTTTCTTGGAGGGTTCTCTTGATGAATCGATTGTCCTTTCGTTTTTGGATAGTTGTAGGACTCAAATCAAGATAAATTTGTATATCATTGTCCATGAAGCGTATAGATTGGGAGGATCTCGCAGCTTTCCATATTTTTTCTTTATCCGTGAACCTGAGGAATCTCAGAATGACATCCCTAGGGGGCGCATTTTGTGCTGGAGGAGGGTGTAGTGCCCTGTGAGCTCTGTCAAGTTCCATGGCCTCCGCCTGTGGGTCATTTTGTATAAATCTAAACAGATCTTGTATGTAACCGTGGAGATTTGCTGTTGATACCGCTTCTGGGATGCCTCTGATCCTCAAATTATTTCGGCGACCTCTGTTATCGAGGTCTTCTATTTTGTCTTGCAGGGTGTCAATCTGAGAGTCGTGAACATTGGCTTGCGTTGTTATGCTGTCAAATAAGGTGTTTAGAGATTCCTGGCCCTCCTCAACATATTCGAGTCTGTTCCCAATTTCATTTATATCTTTCCTCATGTTGGCGATTTCTGTGGTAAGTATGGATTTTAGGACTTCAAAATCTGCCTTAGTAGGCAGGTTGGCTATGTCTGATTTTAGCTGGTAAGCATAGTCTGATGTAATGGACACAGGAGTGGCCAGAGAGGGTTGTGAGTTGTGATCCGAAGCATTACTTTCTTCAGCCTCCTGAGGGTCATTGCTTGCTGTGTGAAAAAAGCTGCTGACAGAGGCTTGTTGGGCATTTTGAGATTTGTTTAGCTTATCTGGCTTCTGACTTCTCTTGGATGCCATGTTTGCTGCACAACCTTCTCTTATCTTAGTGCTGGGTTCCTAAACTTATGTTTTAACTTTGCTCTCCTGTTGGTGTATGCTTGTTTCAGATTTGTATTGTTTTATTTTTTTAACAGTTTTTTTTCCTCTCCCTTCCTCTTTCTCTTTATTTAGTAGAAGCCTTTTTATTTTTGTTTCCTTTCTTTTTTCCCTTTTTATTTGTGCTCTTAGCCTCACTTCCTTTTTATTTTACTTTTGTGTCCTTTTAGTATTTGCTGGAAAGTCCAGACATGCAGAGAGAAAAAGAAGGGAAAAAAAACTTCTTATTAGCCTGTGGGAGCTAGGTTCCAAGGGGCTTCAGTGTCTCAGCAGTTAAATGTGCATGACGCACCAGATAGCAAGTGAAAAATGGAGCCCAAAATGAAGTGAAAGCATACTCTTTAAAATATGCACTGTGAGCATGGCAGCATATAAGGGTTATCAGAGCCTGCTCATTTGAGGATGTGCTGAAATAATTAGGGCTCATTGAAGTACTCTTAGCGTGTTGGGGAGCCTTATATGCATGTATACTTTGTAGATCTGGGCGCCACGTGTGTGTTAGCAGTGCGGGACTTACATTAAATAGCTCAAAGTCTCTACCGACCTCCGGTTCCGCTTTTTAGTCGTGCGAGGTGTCTGACCTTATGAGGAGAAGCCGTAGCATGCTCATGACAGGAACGGAGGCTTTTGCAGGAGCGTGAGTGACGGCTGTTGTCAGGCTGCGGGCTGTAGATGTGAAGTCGTCGGGTTTGCTCCGGTTCTGTCCGTGAGCCCAGTACTGCCCTTTCTTTAGATGCGGGAGCTGGACCAGGGTGAATTCTAGCCACTGTTAGCTAATTTGCGTTCCTCTGTGGCAAATATATTGAGGTGTCAGCTACTCTACACACGGAGCTTCTCCTATCTGCGACCAAGCGCCATCTTGGCCAAGCTCCGCCCCTTCTTTCTTTTTTTTCTTTTTTATAAATTTTTATTGAGTTTTTCAAATATATTGAACAGTGACAACAGTGATTAATGCAAGTCGTACAGATAATCATGTCGATGTACAAGGTACAAAATTATATAAACAAGCACAATGCATAAAACTGAAATAGTGAAATAAAACTATAATACCTAGTGTATACATGAATATGTACTATCACGGTAACGTGATGATCTATATGAACTAGGCAAACCATTTAGTTAACCTATCCAAAAAACATATTGTGCCATAGCATCATTAATAGCAATGTTACCATACTTATTTTGTACTTATATATGTAAAGTAAAGAAAGAGAAAGAAAAAAATAAGGCAAGGACCTGTTGCAACACCTTCAACTTATTAGGTGATGTAAAATTGGCAAAGGAAAAAACATGATAAGATGCTTATGACCGGCAGCAGGGAATCAAGACTATCAAAATATACATATATGTATACATACACACATTTATATATATATATAGGTTAAGTATATATGAAACTAAGAAACATAGTCTAATGTACACTCCACTGAACCCGGTGCTGCCCAGGGCCCTTGGGCCGACAACCAGACCCCAGCAAAGACAAAAAAATAAATAAATAAAAGGCTCACTTATTCAAATACTTGAAACCCCTTACTATAGTTGTATTACAGCTGAATATGATAATCCCTACTCACACAGAGTCTTCCCAACGCTACCAAAATAATGACATAATTTCAATCATGGCTGTAACAGGATGTGAAATACGATTAATGGCAGTGTTTTTGAGGGAAACCGAGATATATATATATATATATATATATATATATAGTTATATAGGGGGGGGCGGAGAATAATATAATATGTATAATAACTATATGAAATAAGAGCTATGAGTATTACATAAAATCATAAGCATATTATTTGTATACAGCCTTACGTTCAGCCTCATATTATACAAAACATTTAACCTGGCTAATATATAAATGAAATAGTAAAAGCAACACTACCACACTGAAGTTGGCCGCTATATTTATGTCTTTATCCGCATACTACTGCATACGTTATAGCTTGTAAAAGTTGGAGGCTTACTTATCATATGACAAAGATAGCTCTAGTTAAGTTAAGAGTCCAACATTTAGCAATATATATTTTTTATTATAAATAGTTTTTATTGAGGTAAGTCAAATGGCATACAGCTTATGCATTGCAGTAAGAAGAAATAACAACATAACATGAAACATAAACTTTAAGACATGAGGCGTGTTTACACCTCGGGTAGAACACGTACCTCGTTTTTACAGAGGCCGTCATTTAGAATCAAATTGGGCAGTATAGAACATGTTTGCCCAGTCTAGCGGTTATGTTACTAGGACGGCTTTACAGTCAATAGATAGAGTCATTAGGACTATTGAAGAGAAAAACAGATGTTGTAGGCACAGCGAGTGGAAAAACAACGAAGAGGTCGAGCATCACATCGTGTATTATATGGGAGTCAAGAGAGGCCATAATAATCCAGCCACTGGCTCTCTTGAACATCCCGTGTCTGGCTTCCTCACTTAACAGAGTGTCGGGGAAGGTCTCTAAGGGTGTGTTGGTAAGGTCAGGTGTTATGTAGTCTGGTTGTGTATTTTATCAGACATGTAAGTGTCCCAAGGTTCCCAGATAAGGCAGAAATCCGTCAATTTCTTGCGTTCACCATAGACATAGGTTTCCATACTTCTGATGTAGTTCACACATTCTATTACTCCCACCATTTGGGGGGCTGTCTTTTCTTCCAGTTTCTGGCTACCAGTAGTTTGGTGGAAATGAGGATGTATATAAGTAAATTTCGTTTAATGCTAGGGAGCAAGTCCACCCCCAAATGCAGGAGCGCCATAGCCGGTTCCAGTGTTTCTACTAGCCCAAGTTTTTTGCATAGGGTTTCTACCTTTTTCCAGGTGTCTGCCAGTTTTGGGCAAGACCACCAGATGTGGGTCTGGGTGCCCCGTTCACCGCATTCTCGCCAGCACATGGGAGAGTGATCGGGATAGAGTCTTTGCAATTTAGTGGGTACTAAATGCCATCTCGTAATGATTTTGAAATAGAGCTCATACAAAGTAACACAATGGGTGGCCCTTTTAGTGATGCAGATTGTTTCCTCCCATACTTCCAATGGGTAGGTAAGTTGCAAATCTTTTTCCCATGCCTCCATATGAATCGTTTTAGAGGGGATGGGGTCTCCTAATAGGCACTGGTAATTGAAAGAGGTTTGTAGAGTTGGAGATTGGCCCTCCATCGCTGTTCCCACAATGTGGGGTCCCTCAACTCATCTTCCAAGAAGCCCCAGGATTTCATAAGTGCTCGGAGGCGCAGAAGTGTAAAGCGGGACCTCTGGGCTACCGCAGGTAGGGCTAGCATGGTCGTATGAGTTTTCAGTCTCCTGTTATCGTAGAAATCTGACAGAGAAGCTACTCCTGTGGCAGACCACGAGTTGGTAGGGATATCAGGTAATCCCAAGAGGAGGCCCCGGATAGAATGTGTAGGCGAGGGGTGTGGGGCAATGAGTCTGCTATGTCTCAATTTCAACCAGGCTTCCTGGCACCCCTTGACTATACCATTAGAGATATGAATTTTTGTCCGCCAATGTGGAGGAAGCCACAGAAGGTCCTCCAACTCCACCAGCGCCGGTAAGGAAGCCTGCTCTATCTCTCTCCATCTGGTCGCAGGCAGGCTGTCACCCCACGCCGAGGCGTGGGTGATCATTGCTGCCTCGTGGTATTTCCTCACATTGGGGAGGCCTGCTATATATATATAGGCGTTTGTTGTATATGGGCTGCGACTCGAGGCCTTTTATCTCGCCAAGTATAGGCATTAAAAAGAGTCTGGAACTTCCGAGTCAGAGAGATCGGAATTGGGATGGGAATACATCGAAACGCGTATGTGAGTCTAGGTGGGACCATCATTTTGAGGGCCGCCACTCTACCGAACCACGAGATCTCGCTATATCTATTGGTATTCAATTCGAATGTAATCTCCTTCAGCAGTTTCTCATAGTTTTCTCTAATGGTGATCTGCTTAGAGTGAGAGAGAAACACTCCTAGGTGTCTAATCCCCTTAGTGGACCAATTGAAAGGATATAGGAGTCGAATGTTGTGCTCCTCTTCTAAGGGGAGGTTAAGAGAGTACACCTCAGTTTTACTAACATTTATTTTGTAATAGGAAAGTTCTCCAAATCTCTGCAACCAGCGGAACAATGGAGGGAGGGAATCCAAAGGATCCGTGAGGAATACCGTGAGATCGTCCGCGAACAGAGCTAGCTTCTGGATGGTGTCGTGGAGCTGGAGTCCCTGTATTTCAGGGCACTTCCTAATAGCTGCACCCAGGGGTTTGATTGCTAGTACGAACAGCAAGGGGGACAGGGGACATCCCTGTCTCGTCCCGTTCGTTATCCGTATTGTGGGGGAGCAGAAACCCAAACCCCTCACCACAGCAGTGGGGCATGAATAAAGTGCCATGGTGGCTCTGATGTATGCATCCGGTATACCAAACGCCTCCATGGTCTGGGTTAAGTAATCCCACCTCACTCTGTCAAACGCCTTTTCGGCGTCGAGTGACAGAGTGAGCATGGGTAGGCCCAAATCTGCCACCTCTGCATATATGTTCAAGAGACGGCGGGTATTGTCAGGGCCTTGTCTATTAAGAACGAAGCCCACCTGGTCTAGGTGTATGAGCGACTGGAAGTGTACATTCAGTCTGTTGGCAAGAATCTTGGCATAGATCTTGGCGTCAACATTAATGAGCGAGATGGGTCTGTAGCTAGAGCATAGCGATGGATCTTTGCCCTCCTTGTGGATTGTGGTGATGTTGGCCTCTAGAAATTCTGGAAGAAACTCACCACGTTGGGCCACTCTATTAAAGAGACGGAGTAGAATTGGAGAAAGTATGGAACTAAGGTTCTGATAGAAGGTGACAGTGAAACCATCTGGTCCCGGGGCTTTGCGAGAGGCCAAATCGGCTATAGCCATGCTGACCTCCTCCAGTGTAAATTGCTGCGTTAATGCAGTTCTGGCATCATCTGCCAATGTAGGTAAATTCAGTTCTCCCAAGAACTGACGGATGTCATCCGGGGTGGCTTCATTTATCTGCTCTGTCGACGCGATATTATAGAGAGAGGAGTAATAATCTGCGAAGGCCACTCCTATTGCTTTAGGGGAGTGGACTGGACCCTGTTGGGTGGTGATAGAGGCTATCCTACTCTGCTGTGTGCGTTTTCTGAGCTTATTGGCTAGCAGCCTGTCTGCTCTATTGCCTTTGTAATAATATAACTGTTTAAGTCTGTGCAAGTTGTCTTGCACTCGTAGAGTTTCCCTTCTGGCAATTTCTTCTCTAATGCGGCCTATCTGTTGGGATAATAGGGGTTCGGGGCATGATTTGTTGGTGGTCTCTAGGGCATAGAGGTCTCCATAGAGCTTGGCTAAAGATTGGTTACCTGATTTACGGTGATGGGCTAACGTCTTAATGAAGTACCCTCTCAGGAACGCCTTAAGGGCTGCCCAAACCATGTCTAGGTCAGTGGTACCTATGTCATTATGTGTTAGAAAGTCAGTTATCTCCTTGAGAAGTGATGGCATCTCTCTCTCAGTCAATAGGTGGTCAGAAAGTCTCCAGGGAGGTCTGCTGGTGAAGGTCTGTAACTCGGAAAAGTCTAGGTAGACCATGTCATGGTCCGACCATGTGCATGGTTGAACAGTTGGGTTTGTCATCTTGTCTAAGGACCAAGAGTCACATATGACATAGTCGATTCTTGAGAACGAGTTGTGGGCTTTGGAATAATGTGTGAAATCTGTATTTGTAGGGGCTAAGCATCTCCATGCATCATATAGGTTATGCTGGAACATAAGTTTTCGGAAGGCATTGGAGAGTGACGAGACATTTCTATCTGAGTGAGTGGTGAGGAGGGATCTCTTATTCTTGCGTGGGTCCCACACCATATTAAAGTCCCCTCCTATGACTAGGTGGCCTCTCTTGAGTTGGTCAACCCTGGCGAGGAACTGCCTTACAAAGGGGATCTGTTTCGCGTTTGGTGCATATACTGAGGCTAAGGTGTATTGTATGTCATTAAGTGTACAAATTAGTATAAGGAATCTACCCTCAGTATCTTTCTCTACATGTTCTAGTGTGAAGGTTAAGTCTCTACTGATTAAGATTGCCACTCCTCGGGTCTTCCCTGCAGTATTTGAAGCCATTTCGCAAATGGGGAAATATCGTGAGTTCCTAATGGTGTTAGAATCCCCTGACCAATGTGTCTCCTGGAGAAACAAGATATGGACCTTATGGGTACGGATATAATTAAGCAAAAGTTTCCGCTTTGTTGGGGAGTTTAGTCCTTGTGCGTTAAGGATAGCAATTCGAATTGGGGCCATTATTTCTATCGGCTATGGGCAAAGGAGAGGATAAGGTCCGGGTGGGAAATGTGGCGGTTACAAAGTTTACTATCGAGGAGCCAGACACGGGAGTCTACCAAACTGGGATGCCTGGTATGATTGAAAGATCAAACGTCCTAAATATTACTCTAAGGAGAGAGTGATGAGGAAGAAAAGTGTCAAGAAAATCACTTTCGCAATGAGTGTCTCCCCTGATATCTATCAGGGGGACACAACTATTTTTGTGGGGCGGAGATTAGCAAAGGTCAGCCATAATCCCCGCCAAACCCAGAAAGCAGCGTTGCTTTCACAATACAAACATGAATATAACATAACATACTCAGTTAAATATGTAACATAGCAAACATTAATAAACATGAACATATAATTATAATCAAACCAGAGGGGGAATGCTCTCCACTATCAGACCAAGTAGTTCTTTGACAGGAGGTGGTAAGTGACGGGTAATCAGGACTATATAGGCATCTGACTGTGAGTCATGGCTGGGTTAAAAAGTCGGTATGTTTTGGTCGCCCTTGGTATCCAATGTGTTGTCAAGTGTAGTATGAGATCTTCCATCTACAGCTAAAACTAGATCTGTCAAGGAGCAAGGGTGAGCCTATAATACGGCATTGACTGGATCATTTACTCAGGCCTTGCTGTCCTGAAGAAGCCATAGTGAATCTAGTATCCTTGACAGTCAAATGTTGCTACACTGTCATGCAGGGGCAAGGGTGACGTGGGCTCACTGGTTGTGGAGTCATGGAAAAGGTCAGGAGGTATAGTACAGAGTCAGCTACCCAGGTCCTTCTCATGGTACCTCACAGTCCGGTAATGTTGTAGTAGAATTTCTATTCAGTCCATGATAGGTTGAAGAATAGTCCAGTCTGATTACATTAGGCACTACTGGTGTGTATATTGAACATTCTATGGTTAGGGTGGTAACAAGAAAAACAATGACAACCTCTATCTAAACTACTGTGTACATTAAAGTTATCAATTAAACTGCTAATTTACGAAGATACAAAATCAGATAGTTCAAGTTGGCAAGGGATCTGAAAGTCTCACCCATCTTCATCTGTGGTCTTGAGTCCCCCTTGGAGGATGTACGTGGGAGAAACCCAGCGTCTCTGAATAAATGTCAAGTTGTGTTCATAGGGCTGTAAGCGGATTCCCTATGTATCTTCAGATAGGGGTAAGTCTCTGGAGTCCAATGATCTTTTGGAAGTAGATGTTGGTCGTTGTGGAAGTGGTCTCCAGGTCGGTGCGGAGGCCCTAAGTCCACTGCTCTTGGTAGGGCCCGGTTCTTGATCTTCCGGGTCCGACGGGAATAGTTCCCATTTCTGCAGGAGTTCTCTGGCTTGTTGTGGCGAGGAATTGCTGGCTATCTTTGGTGATGAACAAACGCACTGGGTAGCCCCATCTGTATTTAAGGCCTTTGTCCCTGAGGATCTTGGTGTATGGTTGATAATGCCTTCGGAGCTGAAGCGTGTGTGGAGAAAGATCAGGGAAGATCTGAAAGTCAGCATATTTGTCTGGTAGTGACTTTTCTCTAGCAAGAGCTCTGAGGATCTTTTCTCGAAATGTGTAATAGTGAAGCTTGGCGATAACATCACAAGGCTTCCCCTCGTCTGCAGATCTAGGTCTGACCGCTCTGTGCGCTCTGTCAATAAGGGTTTCATTGCCCAGGTCGGGACCCAGTGCCGCTTTAAATAGGTCCTGCAGGTATGTATCTAGATCCTGGGGTGAGACCGTCAATGGGATCCCTTTAATTCGTATGTTATTACGGCGTGACCTGTCCTCCAGGTCCGCCAATTTTAGTTCTAGGTCTGTTATCTGGCCAGCCAAACATTGAGAATAGCTGAGGAGGTTCGTATGATCCACTGCCAGATCTTCCTGCCTGCGCTCGAGCGCATCTGTGCGTTCCCCAATGCTGCCTATGTCTTTTTTAAGGTCAGCATGGGATTTGTCGAATTTCCTCGATAGGGAGTCATGATGGGATGCTAGCAATGTCCATTAAGTTGTTTGGAGCACCTTCTATTGATGGTAGTCGGGAAGCCCTTTTTGTTAATGTTTTGCCAGGGTGGGTATCCGAGAGGCTCCCAGTGTCAGATCCCTCATCCTCAGATCTAGTATGTGCCATCCTGTTTGGTTGCTGGAAATGGTCGGCGACCGTTCTCTTTGGGGTATTGTGTGGTTTTTGTTTTCTTTTATGGAGCTGAGACATCCTGAATCAGGGCCCCTTAGCATAGACTTAAGCTGTCTTACTTTTCTCCCCTTTGTTATTTTGTCTTCTTTCAATGGGAATCCGCTTACTTTGGTATGTTAGTTAAATGCTCATGGGCTGGCGGGGGTATGGGCTGTTGGTAAGGGGGCTTACATGTTAAAGCGTCTTAAAGCCCCTTGGTAGAAAGGAGGAGACTGCAGGCGTTTCTTGGGGTCCGAGTCTCTACTGTAGCATAGGAGAGTCTGTTAGTTTGCCTAATATATACTTCTAGGTGACTGATCTCTCTCCTGGGGAGTTGCCCCTGCAGGACGATATGGGATAAGGCACTAGGGGGTATGACCCGCAGGCAAGAAGGGCCGGCGGGAAAAGGGGGGAGGGAGATCAGGTTAAGTGGTATATGTAACCTCTAAGGCAATCTAGGTTGCAACTGGGCAGTCTTTGATGTTTGAACAAATGTTGAGTGTTGTGCCTTTGATAATGATGCAGTGCTGAAGATTCTGGTAAATAAATACCAGCAGTGTTCTGAGCCAAAAAGTTCCTCTAGATCTGCTGCAACACAGTGGTATGGAAATGTGTGTAATAAGGTTACTTGGCCAGGGAGCAGAGCTGGGCTAGGATTTCTGGGCAAGAGGCATTAATATGAAGCAAACACAGGGGGTGTTAAAACGTATCCAAGAAGCTTGACTCAGTAAAATAAAGATGTGTTGCTGCTTTGTGTTGAATATAAGGGCAGATGGAGCCCAATCCTTAAATTAATGTAGTCTTAATAGAGCCCAGCAGATGAGGGGAAAGTGTCAGGGCGCCTGCTAGAATTCCAGAGAAAAGTTCCCCTTTTAAAACAAAGAAAGTGTCCTTCCCTTTTATTTTGTCTCCACGTGGCTAGCAGAGTTTAGGTGCACTGTGAGGCTGTAGCGTGGATAGACACAAGCACAACAAGCCACAGACCGAGGCTGCGCCGAGAAGGCACAAGGTTATATACAGGTCTCTCCTGTTTACTCATTCAAATGGCAGCGTAAGGGCTTGTAGCTAAAACAGGTCTGTGAGCTGCGCTGTTCTGCACGGAGGGTGTTAAAGATGGCGCTTCGCGCCAAAGTTGATGCGGCACTTCCCAGCACTAGAGTCTATTTGCCCCTTCTGCCACAACCCTGTAACTAAGTCCTGCAGTGTGTGTATTCGGCTAAACCCTGTCACACTCTGTCTCTGTGTAGCAGCGCAGGTCAGTCGCCACTTACTTTTTTAGCCTCCCGGACTGCTCCGATGTAGGATCTTCTCAGCACTACACTGTGCCTGCTTTGTAACGAGTCCAGCTAGGCTCCGGAGCGGATCCCCGACCCTCCGGAGCAATATATGCCACTACTTCTGGGCTAATATTGTGTGCGGTGCTGCTGGCGTGGGTTGGGGCTGATGCGCTGAGGCTTTAGGTGACAGGCGTCTCTTAATTCTGAGCCAGCTCACGGACTTCAGGCTGCTGTCCACCGGTGAGCTAGAGTAGTCTTGCCTGAATGCTTAAACTCCAATAATTATGCCAAAATGCTCTTTAACTTGCTTCTTGAACTAAAATATAGAATATATATAGAGGAGCTCTACAATGTGGCGTCTGGTCAGCACGGCGGTTAACTCCGCCCCCTTAGCAATATATATTAATAGGCTCTAAAAGAGAGCATAGTATATAGAGGCTATAGCCTACAGGACCTCCAAATAAAGTAAAGAGAACACAAAACACCCATACTCTAAAAGGAATAATGCATAAAAAAAAAATACAAAAAGGAACAACAGGTGATCTCTGCAACACTCCTGAGTCCTGAAAAAGCATTATGTTCATCGTTGCATTTAGTAAATAATAGAGTGAGTCAAGTATAATAAGGGTCAGTTTATGATTCTAAATTTTAAATATTGGTGTTTGTTGACTCTGTGAAAAACATTACATATAGGATCTATAGCAAGCAACCTCTAATTAAAACAGTAAAACATTGCATAAAAAATCTGTGAATATAGAACTGTGTAAAGCAAGCTTGCCACTCAACAAGTGACGAGGAAGACAGTCTTAAGGTAAATTTAGCCAATACCTTGCTTGAAGTCATCTTGGGTTGAGAGATCGTAATGCTGAATCCCTCTAGGCAAGTCGACATGGGAATTAATAATCAGCTCTGGTTCCATATTAAGTGTCCTCATTATTGCAGTAATAGCTGCTATAAGATCATCCTTTTGATCATATAAATAGCATAGTTCCTGCTCCTGGGGATTAGCCTCACCTTCCACAGCGTTACTAATGCAAAGGAGAGGGAGAACTTTCAAGACATGGCAGTTGTTTGTGACTAATGTCCACTGCGTCCAAATTTAGGTTTGGTAGTGTGCTATGATGTCTCATGGGGCATGTCGGCTCAGTAGGCAAACGTAAGACAGGATTCTTATCAGGGCTGCTCTTTCCATCTTTGCAGCATGGCTTAACCTATCTTTACAGTGATAGATAGGAGCGTCCACTCGTTGGAAGGAGCTAATATGGCGGCACAAATCCCAGGAAGCGGATGTATCAATGCAGTTGCCCTGGTATATGGTAGTGTCAGTATTTTTCAGGGTAATAGCGATATGCCGATCCGCTGCTTGTCATCTCCTGCTGCTGTGCCTTCACAACACTCACGCTGTGTCAGCGCTAAATTGAAGAAGTGATCGTGCAAGAGTTGCGTCATAGCAGACTCCCAGTCGTCCCAGGCCTCCATTGTGGTTACACTTCTGACACACTCTCAGAGCCAAGAATGTCCACTCGAGAGCTCCCAAAGTCTCCAGTAGTTCTATGTGCTATAGGTATCCCCTTGTAATATATATAGGGGTTTTAAAGGCAATTAAACATTCTTTTTATCATATTAGAGCCAGGAGCTCTTCATACACACGTCCGATTCCTTTTACACTTGGCTCTGCCCCCCTATAGATCTATTTTTAATTTGATTTGCAGGATTTTAAATTACTAACAAGGAAGAATTTATGGGGAAAAAAAGCAGGAAAACATTATAAATACCTCAAAAATAGAAAATATAACATTAACACATTAAATTATGTACCGTACCGAACTGCACACGTAAAAGATATGACATATAAATATGCGCAAAATAGATACCTAAAAAACGCATTTTTAATAATCAAGACATGGCGACGTAAATATTTATAGGGATGTACTATGATAAATAGGGAGTAAATGCTTTTTCCGACAGGCGACATTTGTCATTATTACGCCCCAGCTCGCCTTTTACTAAACGTGCAAAGTTACGTCTATTTTTTTTTATAAATTCAGGCTCACATGTGCGCTTCTCTGGATGCGAGTTGGGGCGCAGTTACAAGCGAAGCACATAGACAGTTTGCCTAGCCTTTGCTAAATCGCCCCCTAAGAGTAGCTAATTCTTTAATGTTTGATGTGAATATGCAGATTATTCACCTGAATGCTAAGGCTTCAGGTTTTGCGGTCCTAGCCCACAAGGCTCTCTGGTTGAAATCTTGGTCTGCGGAGGACTTCTAAATCCAGACTCCTTTCTCTTCTTTTCAAGGGGAAGATCTTATTTGGACCAGGTCTGGACTCTATCATCTCTACAGTTACTGGGAGGGAAAGGTGCCTTCCTACCTCAGGATAAGAAGAACAGACCTAAGGGACGGCAGTCCTCTAATTTTCACTCCTTTCGTTCGGACAAATCCCAACGATCTCAATCTTCATCCAAACCCGAACAGCCCAAGAGCACTTGGAAGCCTGCTCAGTCCTGGAACAAGTCCAAACAGACAAAGAAGCCCGCCGATAACAAATTGGCATGAAGGGGCGGCCCCCGATCTGGGATCGGATCAATTAGTGGGCAGATTGTAGGTTCAGGATCCTTGGGTTCTAGAAGTCGTATCTCAGGGACACCAGTTAGGATTCAAATCTCATCCGCCCAAGGGCAGATTCCTACTCTCCAGACTGTCTACAAGACCAAAGAAGAGGACAGCCTTTTTAGATTGTGTACGGGATCTAGTCTCCTTAGGAGTAATTATCCCAGTACCTGCATCAGAAAGAGGTCTGGGGTTCTATTCAAACCTCTTCTTGGTTCCCAAAAAGAAGGGAACTTTTCATCTAATTCTGGACTTGAAGTGCCTAAACAAATTTCTAAGTGTCCCCTCCTTCAAGATGGGACTATAAGATCAATCCTTCCCCTGGTTCAGGAAGGACATTTTATGACTACCATAGATCTGAAAGATGCATACCTTCACGTTCTGATCCACAGGGATCATTTCCAGTTCCTGTGGTTTGAGTTTCTGGATCAGCACTTCCAGTTCATAGCACTTCTGTTTGGCTTAGCTACTGCTCCAAGGATATTCACGAAGGTTTTGGGGGCTCTTCTAGCGGTGGCCAGAAGCAGAGGTATAGCAGTAGCTCCATACCTGGACGATATCTTGGTATAGGCACCATCTTTTTGTCTTGCAAGGGATCACTCAGAGTTCTTTCTAAGTCTTCTTCAGTCACATTGATGGAAGATAAACTTGGAAAAGAGTTCTCTTACTCCAGATACCAGAGTGAATTTCCTGGGCACAGTTATAGACTTGGTGTCCATGAAGATCTTTCTAACAGATCTTCGGTGGCCCAGTGTATGGAGGTGATTGGACTCATGGTGTCTTGTATGGACATCATTCCCTTTGCCAGATTCCATCTCAAACATTTACAGCTATGCAAGCTTAGACAATGGAATGGCGACCATTCCGATCTATCACAACAGATAGTTCTGGACAACCCGTCGAGAGACTCGCTCTCTTGGTGGCCCTGTCAAGATCACCTCTTCCAAGGCACGTGCTTCTTGAGACCGTCCTGGGAGATTGTGACTACGGATGCCAGTCTATCCATCTGGGGAGCCATTTGGGGTGCCAGGAAGGCACAGGGACTGTGGATTTAGGAGGAGTCCACTCTTCCGATCAATATCTTGGAACTTCGGCAATCTTTTATGCTCTGAAGGCTTGGCCCCTCCTGGGTTCGTCCCAGTTTATCAGATTACAATTAGACAATATAACTTTGGTAGCCTACATCAACCATCAGCGAGGAACGAGAAGTTACTTAGCGATGAGAGAAGTATCTAAAATCCTAGAATAGGCGGAGGCCCACAACTGTATGCAGCCAGCGATCCACATTCAGGGTGTGGACAACTGGGAAGCAGACTTCCTCAGGAGGCAATCCTTTTACCTGGGGGAATGGTCTCTCCACCCACAGGTCTTTGCAGAGGTATGCAACGAATGGGGGATGCCGGAGATAGACCTCATGGCCTGCCGTCTCAATGCCAAACTACCAAAGTACGGGTGGAGATCGAGGAATCCTCAAGCGTTTCTAACAGATGCCCTAACGGTTCCTTGGAGGTTCAGACTCATCTCTCTTTCCTCCATTACCTCTTCTCCCTCGTGTGGTGGCCCACATCAAACAAAAGCAAGCATCAGTGATTCTAATTGCTCCATCCTGGCCGTGATGGAATTGGTTCGCGGATCTGGTCATGATGTCCCCATCTCCTCCGTGGAGGTTACCTTGTCACAGCGACCTGCTGATACAGGGTCCTTTCCTTCATCAAAATCTAGATTCTCTGAGGATGACTGCATGCAGATTGAACTCTTAGTCTTAGCCAGGAGAGGCCAATTACTCAACGCATCTACCAAAAGGTGTGGCAGACTTACCTGCACTGGTGTGAGGAGCGTCGTTTTTCTCGGCATAAGCCTAAAGTTGCCAGAACTTTATCTTTTCTCCAGGATGGATTGAAGAAGGGTATATCTGCTAGTTCCCTGAAGGGATAGATATCGGTCCTGTCGATGTTGCTGCACAAGAGATTAGCTGAGCTTCCGGATGTGCAGTCCTTCGTTAAGGCCCTGACTAGGATCAGACCTGTGTTTAGAAGTTTGGCTCCGCCATGGAGTCTCAATCTTGTTCTTTGTGTGTTGCAGCAGGCTCTGTTTGAGCCCATGCATAATGCTGACATTAAACTGTTATCTTGGAAGGTTTTGTTTCTATTGGCTAATGCCTCTGCTCGCAGAGTTTCCGAGATTTCTGCCTTGCAATGTGACCCCCCTTACCTTGTTTTTCATGCCAATAAGGCAGTTTTACGTACTAAGTTAGGTTTCCTTCCTAAGGTGGTGTCAGATTGCAACATTAATTACGAGATTGTTGTTCCTTCCTTGTGTCCCAATCCTTATTCAGCGAAGGAGCATCTGCTTCCCAATCTAGATGTGGTCCATGCCTGAAGTTCTACCTTCAGGCTACTAAGGAGTTCAGACAATCTTCATCTTTGTTTGTCATCTATGCAGGTAAAAGTAGGGGTCAGAAGGCTACTACATCTTCCCTGTCTTTTTGGTTGAGGAGTGTCATCAGTCTAGCTTATGAGACGGCGGGACAACAGCCTCCTGAGAGGATTACGGCTCATTCCACTAGAGCAGTGGCTTCTTCTTGGGCTTTTAAGGACGAAGCATCAATGGATCAGATTTGTAAGGCAGCTACCTGGTCCTCACATACATTTTTTCTAAATTTTACAAGTTTGATGTGTGGACTCTCTTTTGTCAGGAAAGAAAGTAATTTATCTGGTAAGCATACATTTTGTTTTCTTGTTCTTTGCACAAGCCTTTTTTGTTGTTATGTTCTACTTTCTGTTCAAATGGTCTATAATATTCTTAACAGATTCAATGGCTACTATTGTTCTTGTCAAAAACTATATATAAACCAAGTCTTTAATTGTTTACACTAATTCCCCATTACACATTAATATAACTAAGGCAGTTCAGAGCTTAAAGTAATATAAAAGTGTGCACATAGCTAAAGTCAGCTCCATAGCAGCAATGCATTACTGGGATCTAGCTGAACACATCTGGTGAGCCAATGACAAAAGGTATATGTGCATAGCCATCAATCAGCAGCTAGCTCCCAGCAGGGCACTGCTGCTTCTGAGCCTACCTATGCATGCTTTTCAACAAATAATTCCTAGAATATCAAGCTTCCCTTTTCAATGAATGGTACCAAAAGCCCACAGTAAATTTGATAATAGTAGTAAAATTGCACGCTTAACCCTAAAAGCTTCATTTTGACTTTCGTGTCATTTCAAGTCATTATAAATTGTAAATCTGTTTAATAAGTAAACATCTCATCTATACAGCTGCAACATCAGGAGACTCAATCAGTTCTTTAATGCAATTGTTAAAGGTACAAAACTATTTTTCTAGACAGTTTATGAATTCCAAGACTGAACAAGCTGTGCTGGAGTTTAAAGGGCCATTATAGATAAAAAAAATGACCAGCTATTATTCCATAATAGTAGATTATTTTGGCACTAGCGACCCTGCAACTTTTATGTGTTTAACCACTACAAATGGGTTAAACACATAGTTAAAGTACATGTAGTTTAAATACCACTCTGGAGCATTTAATTTTAGACCTCGTGACCTTGCAATGCATATCTTCAAATCCCCCACAATAAATTCTACCATGTGAAAAATGATCTATTATGCTATGGTACTGTAAATAAAATAACTTGCAGATAGCACATTTTAAAATCCATTTATAATAAAATTAAAAAATGCATTTTGTTTTACTGAAAACTATAGAGTTGCAACATTGAACATTATAATAAATATGTAAAGAATGATATATATGTGAGAGAATAAATGTCAGTTCTGACATCTTTTTTTTTTAATCTCTTGAATTACATAGTGCTTTTTTCTCTCTGTATCTCATGACTCTCAAACAATCAGCTATTTTGAACAAATGTTACTTAAGATTTTATATAGATAATATAGCAGACAAAAGAAAATCTATATTAAACCTAGAAATGTAATTCAATCTACAATATTAAACATGTGATATAAATCAAGGGTAGCTGGCAGTGTACCACTCTCATGAAATCCCTTTCCAGAAGTACAATCCAAATCTAATGTTAGATTATTACAAAAGTAAATCTAAAATTAAAGTGATGCTAAACTTGTTTTAAAATCAGATCTGAAATCTAAACGATATTTTAGAGGGATTTTTATAGGATCACTTCTAATGAAGATGCGCAGTAACTTACTTTTTAATCTAGCCATGCCATTCTAATACCCCACATTACTGCTGCCCACTTCAAAACTCTATGTTCACCAATCAGCGCTCTAGCCCTACGGCACTTTTTTGTAGCTAGAGCACCGATTGGAGAACAGTTCAAATGTTAGCTCACAAAAAATATGAGTTTTGAAGTGTACGGCTGTAGTGCGGGGTATTCAAATGGAACAGCTAGATTAAAAAGTAAGGTACAGTGCATCTTCATTAGAAGTGATCAATTAAACTCCCTCTAAAATATCACTTAGATTCCAGACCCGATTTTCAAACAGGTCAAGTTTACCATCACTTTAAACATTCATGATCCAAAAGCTGCAAATTTAAACATTCAAATTTACTAATATTAACAAATTTGCTTCATTCCCATGGTATTCTTTGTTGAAACAGCAGCAATACACTTCTTGGGAGCTAAATGAGTGAGCCACTGACAAGAGGTATATGTATGTATCAGCAGCTTGTAACCAGTAGTCCATTGCTGCTTCTGAGCTTACCTAGGTTTGCTCTTCAACAAAGATACCAGGAACTAAGCAAATTTGATAATATGTATATGTGTGTTCTAGGGAATCTAGGTACGCTACTGTCACGAAATACCTCAGGAATCAGCTAAGAAAGGGTTAATTCCTGTTCAGCTTGTGAACTAAGAACCATTGTTTGTTTTTTAAAAATAGCTGTGTCCTGGGTTTGTGTTTGAAGTGCCAGGAGCATCATAAATGCTTGGCAGTGTAAACAGGATAGAATTTTATGGCTTAGACTGTCAGGAGAATACATGATAGTAAACAGGGCCTCAGTCACAGAAAACTGATAAGGTCACTAAAAGGACATTGGTATTATGTATATATGTGTTTAAAACTGTTATGACATTAAATAAAGGGAAATCTGTCATATCTGGTATCAAATTGATTCTCCCAATGAAACCAAGATAGTACCAGTCAGTATATCTGACTATAGAGTGGCCTATCAGAAATTATAATGGGTTCTATAATTTCAGGCAAAAAACTTAGTTTACTGAAGGTCATAAAGGGGGGTTTCTTAGCCCGCCCAGGAGGGTGTGGTCAGGCAACCTGATCTATGGAAAAGAGGTATAAGAATCTTTTTCAGCTATGAGATTCATTCCTACAAGGGGAGCTGTTCTACAGAGTAAGAATCTATCGCTTCATGCCAGCCCCTGGCACAGATCTTGAAACTAGGAAAGTATTCAATTCTGCTTTTCTCCTTTTTTATTTTAAAACACTGTTTGCTAATGTGTCATTTTATTTGTACCAACTTTTTATTAATAATGCATTGTGCATAATATTTTTGGCATAATAAATAATTCTTTTATTAAGTTTGGCCTTTGTCTAATAATTGAACCACGTTACTGAAAGAGACTGGAATATTAGAACTGTATAATTTAGGTTATTTTTCTGCTAAATTGTCCTCAGAGAGTTAATATGTAAGTCTGGGTTTTTCCTTAGAATTTTCCCTTTAATACATTTTAAGTGGTGGCAGCTGAGATATTGTACTTAGTTAGTGGGGGTGGCATTAAAGGAGTTTTGGGGCATTTCTTTTACGTCTAGTACAGACTGGAGAGTGTTGTTAACCCTTGCACCCACTGAACTAAATCACAAGCTGGCCTGGTGTGGCTAGATTGTGACCTATCAGTGAGAGTAGAAGGGGACTGATAACCATTTCTGTGCCAAATAAGTGACTGGGGCAGGGTTGGATAACCTTGGTTCATCACAAATTGGTGGGCAGTGGTGTAGATAAAAAAAGTATTAGATTTTAGTGCTTGTGGATTTGCTAGTGTGAAAATCCTGGTACTAAAGGCTAAAACTCAGTGCATTATATAGTCACACATTGCAAACAGTCTCCTTCCCTATTCTCTGTTTTTCTTTTCTATTTTATTTTTGCTATGGAATCATACGAGCAACAGACTAAAGAAGTGTTGGCACTCTTATGCCAGGAGCGTGATATTCCAACACGTGGAAAGAACAAAGATGTACTAATACAAGCTCTTGTTGAATATGATAACAGTCATATCACACCAGTTGAGGTCTCAGGAGAGATGCCTGCAGCCGGGGGAAGTGATTCATCAGGATCTGGGGATCCATTGGACTGTTATCTGCAAACTGTTCTAAACATATGGGCTCAGTAGATGCATGTTTGCACATGGAACTGATTACAAAGTTTTATGAGAGACAGGCTGCTGTGGCAGCAGCTGAGAGAGAGGCTCTGGCAGCTGAAAGACAGGCTGCTGAATGATAGGCAGTGAGAGAGTATCAGCTACAGCTTGCACGGTTGGAGAGAGGGATGGTCTCCCCTGTTAGTGAACCTAGAGACCCATCTGCTCCCCGAGTGCGTGCAGAAAATTTTCCCACTCTGGAGAAAGATGGAGATGTGGATGTATTCCTGCGTAGCTTTGAGAAAGTTTGCAGACAGTTCCAGTTGCCAAGGGAGCAGTGGGCAAAGTACCTTATCCCTGGCCTGAAAGGTCCTGCACTGGAGGCGTTTGCTGAACTACCCCCAGAGTTTGATCAGGACTATGATTCCATTAAAGCTGCACTGCAGAGGAGGTATAATCTTACTCCTGAGGTGTACAGGAAAAAATTCCGTTCTCTGCAGAAAGGTTTGTCAGAGAGCTATACTACAGCTGTTGGGAACTTGATGACAGCCTTTAAACAGTGGGTCAGAGGATTAAAAGTTGCCACTATGGAGGAGCTGGAAGATTTGATCGTGAAGGAGCAATTTATGCAGCTGTGCCCAGCAGAAGTTCAAGAATGGGTTTTGGATCGGAAGCCCATAACAGCATTGGAAGCTGGTGAGCTGGCTGATTTTTACACAGCCAACAGGTCACCAGAGAATGAGAGAAAAACCTTTGCTAAGGGGGGATCCACCTGGAAAGGAGCTGCTGCACGACCCCCCTTCACAAAACCTGCTGTGCCTTTGTTTCATGTGTTGGTTCCCTCTGGGAAAGGAGGGGCGAGTGCTGCATCTGGGCAGGGGGATACCCGCAGATGTTTACATGCAACAAAGTGGGCCACATCAGCTCCACTTGCCCAGAGAGGATTAACTTGGAGCAATCAGCTGGAGGGGGTAATCCCTCAGAAGTACCAGTATCTGTTTTGTTTGTTACCCTTCCAGAGGAAAACAACCATGAGAATTTGCAACCTGTGACTGTTGGAGACAAGGTAACCTTGGGGCTTAGGGACATGGGTGCAGAAGTGACTATTGTGCGTCCAAAGCTAGTGAACTCTGAGAACATTATCCCTGGAAAGACTCTAGCAGTTAAAGGGATTGGGGGAATGAAACTTGCAGTGCCTATGGCACGTGTATATCTTGATTGGGGAACGGGGAGAGGTTTAAGAAATGTGGGGGTATCTGAAAATATTCCTAATGATGTTTAACTGGGTACTGATTTGGGTAGATTGTTATCTCTTTATGTGCCTGACAATGCTACATGTGACCTAGGGACATTAGTTGTAGACCCTTATGTGAAAAGGGCTGTGTGTGAAAATGCTCAGAGACATTATGACCAGGAGAGAGGACAGAGTGCATGTGTGCAAAGTGCTGTGCCTGAACTGGGGGTGTCTGTGCTGAGATGTGAACCTGTACGAGGAGAGACTGATGGGGGAGAAAGGCAGATAGACTGTGTGGGTCTGTCTGTGCCTGAACCAAGTTTAACTGTACAGGGAGAAACTGTTTGTGAGAGGAGGCAGGTGAGTGGTGAGTGTCTGTCTGTTGTAGACCCTTATGTGAAAAGGGCTGTTTGTGAAAATGCTCAGAGACATTATGACCAGGAGAGAGGACAGAGTGCGTGTGTGCAAAGTGCTATGCCTGAACTGGGGGTGTCTGTGCTGAGATGTGAAACTGTACAGTGTGAGACTGATGGTGGAGAAAGAAAGATAGATTGTGTGGGTCTGTCTGTGCCTGAACCGAGTTTAGCTGTACAGGGAGAAACTGTCTGTGAGAGGAGGCAGGTGAGTGGTGAGTGTCTGTCTGTGATTGAATCAGTGGATTCTATAGAAGGAGGTGAGATTGACGGGGGAGAGAATGACTGGGTGACTGGGCCGCTGGATGATGTGTGCCAGGGCCAATTCCGTTCCCTGTGAAAAGACACAATATATGGGATAAATGGCAGAAGGAAGATATGTGCTTGTCTGCACCAGTGTCAGAAGGATCCCTGATTCTGTGTGAGGACACAAAGTGGCAGACTGACTGTGAGAGAGAGCAGGGGGGCAAGCTAGCCCACTCTATGACAGAAGCAGCAGAGCCACAGATTTCAGAGTGTGTGGGGAAGGAGGGTACAGGATACTCTTTGAGGGACCCCCAGAGTGAGTGTGAAAGATTGTGGGTGACAGAGACCCCAGTAACTTCAGCTGTAACCTATAAACAGACTGCACAGACTAGGGGACAGAGACTGACAAAGACTGCAGGCACAGGGGGGGGGAGTACAGAGAAGTGTATTTACACAGCCCCACAGTGCCATTCAGCAAATACACTGATAGGTGTGTAGCATCTGAGTTCCCAGCAGGCTCAGCAGCTAGGACCCACAGTGGAGAGAAGGGGGGCAGTTAGTCAACCCCCTACCAACCATAACAGAGTGCGGGAGTACAGGAATTCTACTCCAGTGGGAGGGCAAGACCCCATGGTAGTTAAGCAGCAACTGACAGCACACAATATGTTCAGAGAGCACACCATAGGTAGCAAGACCCTAGGTTTCACAGGCACCTCGGTAACAGGGAATGATGTGTTATTCAGGGATAAGATGCAAGCCTTATTGGAGGGGGTACCTGCAAAACCCAGAGATGCCATATTCCCACAAAACAGTTGCAGGATTTTACTGCCAGAGAGGGAGTATATGAGCTGCGGCAAAATGTTCTGGTACTAACACCCATGAGGCAGAACCAGCTACAGGCTGCATGGGAGGGGCCCTGCAATATATTAAATCCGTTGGGTAGAGCAACTAGTGTGTCACTTTTAAAAGGAGGGCATCCTGCTGGCAAAACTGATATGTGCAATTTGTCTGGCAATGGCGTTATCACCACAAGGGGAAGCTCCCTTTGATACGCATCAGGAGTGGCTCGTAGCCACCCCCTTTTGCGTCTCTTATTGGGGGAGGTGTCACGAATACCTCAGGATTCAGCTAAGAAAGGGTTAATTCCTGTTAAGCTTGTGAACTAAGAACCATTGTTTGTTTTTTTAAAATAGCTGTGTCCTGGGTTTGTGTTTCTTTGAAGTGCCAGGAGCATCATAAATGCTTGGCAGTGTAAACAGGATAGAATTTTATGGCTTAGACTGTCAGGAGAATACATGATAGAAAACAGGGCCTCAGTCACAGAAAACTGATAAGGTCACTAAAAGGACATTGGTATTATGTATATATGTGTTTAAAACTGTTATGACATTAAATGAAGGGAAATCTGTCACATCTGGTATCCAATTGATTCTCCCAATGAAACCAAGAGAGTACCAGTCAGTATATCTGACTATAGAGTGGCCTATCAGAAATTATAATGGGTTCTATAATTTCAGGCAAAAAACTTATTTTACTGAATGTCATAAAGACAGGGGGGTTTCTAAGCCCACCCAGGAGGGTGTGGTCAGGCAACCTGATCTATGGAAAAGAGGTATAAGAATCTATTTCTTCTTACAAGGGGAGCTGTTCTACAGAGTAAGAATCCATCGCTTCATGCCAGCCCCTGGCACAGATCTTGAAACTAGGAAAGTATTCAATTCTGTTTTTCTCCTTTTTTATTTTAAAACACTGTTTGCTAATGTGTCATTTTATTTGTACCAACTTTTTATTAATAATGCATTGTGCATAATATTTTTGGCATAATAAATAATTATTTTATTAAGTTTGGCCTTTGTCTAATAATTGAACCACGTTACTGAAAGAGACTGGAATATTAAAACTGTAGAGTTAGGGGGGTAGTTATCAAGCCGTCATACGCTGGAATTCCGCAGCGTATTTGTGGCGAGGCTGATTCGCCTTAGTTATCAAAGGCTAGAGACCGGCAAAAGTAGAATTTTGTGACGTAAACTTCGATCCGCCGGACTCAGTCCGACACAGATCGATTCTTACGTCACTCCAGATGTTCCGCACACAAGTGCGGCACAATCTGACTACTTTTGCTAGTTATCAAAAAACTAGCAGGTACGCTCGGCACTTTTACGGCCCAGCGTACCTGGTTTTCAAACCGCCACCCTGGAGGCGGCGGATCCCATAGGAATCAATGGGAGTCTGACCATAGCGAAAGTACAAGTTCGCTGCTGCCAGACATCCCATTGATTTCTATGGGAGCTGTCTACACCTAACACCCTAACATGTACCCCGAGTCTAAACACCCCTAATCTGTCCCCCCTACAGCGCCGCAACTAAATAAAATGATTAACCCCTAAACCGCCGCTCACGGAGCCCACCGCAAGCTACTCTATACATATTAACCCCTAAACCTCCGCTCCCGGAGCCCACCGCCACCTACATGATACCTAGTAACCCCTTATCCTGCCCCCCTATACCGCCGCCCTCTATAATAAAGTTATTAACCCCTATCCTGCCGATCCCGCACCTCGCCGCAAATAAATAAATAGTTTAACCCCTAAACCGCCGCTCCATGACCCTGCCGCAACCTATATTAAATTTATAAACCCCTATCCTGCCCCCCCCTACACCGTCGCCACCTATAATACATTTATTAACCCCTATCCTGCCCCCCACTACACCGCCGCCACGGTAATAAAATTATTAACCCCTAAACCTAAGTCTAACACTAACCCTAACACCCCCCTACCTTAAATATTAATTAAATAAATCTAAATAATATTTCTATTATTAACTAAGTTAATCCTATTTAAAACTAAATACTTACCTATAAAATAAACCCTAATATAGCTACAATATAAATAATAATTATATTGTAGCTATTTTAGGATTTTTATTTTTATTTTACAGGTACCTTTCAATTTATTTTAACTAGGTACAATAGCTATTAAATAGTTATTAACTATTTAATAGCTTACCTAGAAATGTACCTGTAAACTAAAAACTAACCTAAGTTACAATTACACCTAACACTACACTATACTTTAATAAATTATTCCTATTTAAAACTAAATACTTACCTGTAAAATAAACCCTAAGATAGCTACAATATAATTAATAATTACATTGTAGCTATCTTAGGATTTATATTTATTTTACAGGTAACTTTGTATTTATTTTAGCTAGTTAGAATAGTTATTAAATAGTTATTAACTATTTAATAACTACCTAGCTAAAAGAAATACAAAATTACATGTAAAATAAATCCTAACCTAAGTTACAATTAAACCTAACACTACACTATCATTAAATAAATTAAATAAATAAACTACAAATAACTACAATTAAATACAATTAAATAAACTAACTAAAGTACAAAAAATAAAAAAGCTAAGTTACAAAAAATAAAAAAATAAGTTACAAACATTTAAAAAAATATTACAACAATTTTAAGCTACTTAACCTAATCTAAGCCCCCTAATAAAATAACAAACCCCCCCAAAATAAAAAAATGCCCTACCCTATTCTACATTAAAAAAGTTCAAAGCTCTTTTACCTTACCAGCCCTTAAAAGGGCCTTTTGTGGGGGCATGCCCCAAAGAATTCAGCTCTTTTGCCTGTAAAAGAAAAATACAACCCCCCCAACATTAAAACCCACCACCCACATACCCCTAATCTAACCC